>NW_027526203.1:285612350-285721633 GCF_048455015.1 Haemaphysalis longicornis | reverse complement strand
TTCGTCACAAGTTTTCTTGTTTGTACATGTGCGTGGGATCGCGTATAGAAGCTATTTTGAACGTTCTACTGTAAAAATGGATGTTTGTTAAAGTCATGTAACCGTGAGACACTCGGAGCCCATGGGCAACAAGCTAAAGCGCGTGTCAGTGTAACAGACCGCCGGTTTTATATCCTCTTAGGGTGTAACACAGGTAGTTTTGGGTGAGCTAGCCGGGACATCCAGGATAATGCCGAACGAGAAAGTGGTTCAGAGGAGATAGACATATCCCACCAGTAACGACAGAAGAAGTAAGGAAGGCTTTGAAAGAAATGAAAGGGAGCGAAGCACCTGGCGAAGATCAGATAACAGCAGACCTCTTGAAGGATTGTGGCAGATTGTACTATTAAAACTGGCAAACCTGTACACGCAATGCCTAATGACCGCGAGTGTACCGGAATCTTGGAAGAACGCGATCATCATCCTAATCCATAAGAAGGGTGATATGAAGGATTTGAAAAATTACAGGGCCATCAACCTTACTGTTAGTCGTCTACAAGGTACTTACCAAGGGAATCGCTAACAGAATTTCTGCCACCTTACAGTTCAGTCAACCTAATGGACAAGCTGGGTGTCGTAAAGGCTATTCAACAATGGACCATATTCACACGATCAATCAGGTGATAGAGAAGTGCGCGGAGTATACTCAACCCCTATATATAGCCTTCATAGATTATGAGAAAATTGAGCATTTGACTCGGTCGAAACCTCAGCAGTCATTCAGGCATTACGGAACCAGGGTGTAGACGAGCATTATGTAAGAATACTAGAGGATATTTACAATGGGTCCACAGCTACCATTATCCTACATAAGGAGAGCAATGAAATACCTATAAAGAAGGGCGTCAGACAAGGAGACACAATCTTTCCAATGTTATTCGCAGCATGTTTACCAGAAGTATTCGGAACATTGGATTGGGAACAGGTGGGAGTAAGGGTTAATGGAGAATACCTCAGTAACCTCAAATTTGCTGATGACGTTGCCTTGCTAAGTAACTCGGGGGACGAATTGCAAAGCATGCTTATCGCACTGGACAGAGTAGAACCGTGGGCCTGAAAATAATATGATGAGAACTAACGCAATCATCAATACATCGGGTCAGCTCAGCGGTTTGAGATAGGTGGCGTCGCAGTGAAAGTAATAACCGAATATATCTACTTAGGCCAAGTTGTGACCCCGGATCCCTACCATGAGGCAGAGATAATTAGAAGGATACGAACGGGGTGGAGTGCATTCGGCAGGCATTCTCAGATAATGAATGGCAGCCTTAGGCTGCCATTATTTACCCCTTCCATTCATTATCATTGTCCCTGATGAAGAAAGTGTATGACAGCTGCATCTTACCGGTGCTCACCTACGGGGCAGAAACTTGGAGGCTCACTAAAAGGGTTCAACTTAAATTGAGGACGACTCAGCGCGCAATGGAACGGAAGATGATAGGCGTAACGTTAAGGGACAAGAAGAGAGCGGAGTGGGTCAGGGAACAAACGCGTTTTGAGGACACATTAGTAAAAATTAAGAAGAAATGGACGTGGGCAGGGCATGTAATGCGAATGCAAGATAACCGTTGATCATTAAGGGTAACAGAGTGGATCCCTATAAGGGAAGCGTGGAAGGGGGCGGCAGAAAGTTAGATGGGCAGATGAGATCAAGAAGTTTGCACGGATAAATTGGTCGCAGTTAGCACATGACCGGGATAATTGGAGATTAATGGGAGAGCCCTTTGCCCTGCAGTGAGCGTAGATAGGCTGGTGGTGGTGATGATGATGGTCATTACAACTTGTTATACAGCTCTCTTCCCTCATGACTCACATACTCCCTTCCTTACTTATCGCTTACAAAAGCGGCGCTCGACAAATTGGAAGCCTTGCAGCGCAGGGTATACAGAGCAGCACTTCTCCTTCCAGCCTACATCTCTGTGATCAGCCTCCTTTCAACTGGAACATTTAACACGATCCCCGAGCTCCTCTAAGCCCACCACCCTAGCCAACTTGCTCGTCTATCCACAACTCCCACAGGTTCGATCCTCCAGCAGCAACTCAACCTCACTGCTCCAGCCCCTCCCCCCCCCTCCCTCCCCCCCCCCCCCGCCCACCTTCACCCCTACCACTACCTCACCGTGAAAACCTCGAAATCTACCCTCTTCCCCGTCACATGCATCCTACCCACCACGCAGCCCGACGAAGAGCCCGAGCTTTGGCGCACTTACGCCTATTCCCCCCATCTCCTGACTCCATTTACGTAGACGCCGCAGAATATAGACACCTACCAGCATTCACTGCCACTATTATTACAGAAGACAGACCGATCCAAGCAGCGGCAGCCCCCATCCTAATATCCCACCCCTACGAGGCCGAGGAAGCGGCAATAGCGCTGGCCATAACACACCTAGCAGCCCCATCTCACATATTCTCCGGTTCTGAGACGGCCGTACGAAATTTCGCGCGGGGACACATCTCCTTCCCTGCTCGCCAAATTCTCCTATCCCGCCCTCCTCCCAACAAAATCATAATACTGCACTGGACCCCCGGCCATGTGGGCTTTGGCGGTGCGGAAACGGCTCACCTGGACGCTTCGTTTACCGTGCACTAGACGTGGACGTCTCACAGCACGGCGCATGAAACGCTCGCGAACCCTTGCTTACTTTTAGCGAAAATACCAGACACAACCGCTTACAGCGGCTAGAACTGCCGCCCCTTCACACGTCTCTTCCTCCACCCCTAGTGAGATTATGGTGACTATTAAAGACCCATTCCCTCCCCACCAGACGCGTCGTTCACCACATCTGTCCCACATTATATGCCCGCCCAAACTGCCCGGCATGTGGCGCTCGAGATACCACGCCACACGCCATTTGGGAATGTCCCTGTTTACCCCCGCTCTGTTTACCCAGCCCTCCCACTACCTGGCTGGAGGTGACCAGAAGCTCCTCGCCCGGGCTACAGCTCCTGAACGCCACTAGGGCTCAGGATTGCCTGGCGCGCCTCCCTCACCTGAGGGACACTCGCTGGGACTGAGCATCGCCAGAAATACAGTTAGTCTCTCTCTCTCTCTCTCTCTCTCTCTCTCTCTCTCTCTCTCTCCAACGCCTCGCGCTATAATGTAACGCGTACTAAAAGAAAAATGTAGAATGGATAAAACCGGTTCCAGATAAACTAACATGATTTAAAGATTTGTGGAACGCTCCCTGTCCGCTTCAGCAATCGTCAAGCACGAGCAGAAGCTGTTTGAAGACGGGTTACAATTTGTGTTACACTCAATACCCACGGGCTGTCGACGCTAGGCCTGATCGGGTCGGGTGGTCGGTAGAAGCAAGAAAACGCGTATACTTACCTGGTGCCGGGCCCTCGTTGATCACTGAGGACGAGCCCCCAGGGAGAGGCGCGGGCATTGCACTGTGCTCGCGTTGACCCCGCCTGCTACTACCCCAAGCTGGGGAAGATGGGGCATGCAAATTACTTAAATCCGGTTGAACGCAAGAGAGGGCACACCGCCTCAACAAGCACGCGATTGCTCCTCCCACCGGCGCTTCTCCGGCGCCCAATCGGAGGCAAGAGAGAGACTTGCAATTTCTCGATACACTTATACACTGCGTGCTTCGCCCCTCCCCAGTGGTTTCACATTAGTGGAGATGGCCCGTTTTTTTCTATTTCGCTTCACCGACGATCATTCATTATCATCGTCAGGGAAAGTTAGCTTTCCTGCAGGGCGTATTGGCGTACAATGGCATCAGTGAGTACACTAAAGCTTCGCTTTAAAACAGCCCGCCGTTAGGCCTGTGTGGCCTCGCGGTAGAATTCGGGGCACTGGCCCTGACGGCCTGGTTTCGAGCCGCGGTGGGTCTACGCATTATTTAATTGCAAAAACGTTTTGTGAGATCAATGATACGCGTTGTTTTCCTTAATAATGGTGATTTGCTATCCTTCAGGTCGCTTTAGGGAGCAGCCTATGACCACGTTTAATGAACGTTCTGCATCGCGCGAAATGACATCCCACATTTCATGGGAAGGGGGGGGGGGGGGGGGGGGGTGCTGTGCAACGATGCGTTTGGAAATGCGTGTCCAGGTAGCGAGGTCCAGGTAACTCTGCCTTGACATGAACAAACGAAACAGATGGTCCTGCGAATGAAGATCGGTTTTTAATGCGGAGCATTCCCGGTAACGTACCGCATTTGCACAAAAATGTCTAACTGGTGGAGTTGATGTATTTATTCGAAATAAAATTACGCCCATCTTCCCGCGAGGGAACCCTGATGTGATGCGACGCATCGGGGGGCTCAATTGGCGTTTCCATTGGGTTGATTCTCTAAATCGGGTGAAACGTGGTGTGAAGGCGTATGGTGCATTTCCATCACATGCGGGTGTTCTCATACGCGGGAAGATGGGCGTAATTTTACTTTTCATGCACATGCATACGCGAAATGAGAGTGTACACGTGTTTTACCGGCACTGGCCACCACCAAGCTCTTTATTACATTTCAGAATGATCGCCTTATGGTCCGTAAAGTGGAAGTCCGTAAAGTCCGTTATGGTCCGTAAAGTGGAGAGGCGCGCATGCGCACATTTGCGCACCGGAGCAGACGCGAGCGGAGCGAAGCGCGCGCGCAGCTGTTGTTGTTATGCTAATGCGACGGAGTGAGAGCGTTGCGCACAGCTGTCGGAGAGAAGAACGGGGGAGCGTTGCGCATGCGCAGGTGGTGTGCGGATGCCGACGCCGACGGCGGAGGGACATGCCCCAGAGCAAGAGATGCGTCGCATCTAATAATGTAAATAGAGATAAATGGTCGAACTGAATTAGAACAAAACAAAGCAGACAAAACTGGAAAAATTAAAAATACAGAAATGAAATTGCGAAATCAAAAATATCCCCCCCACACACACACACGAAATTAAGGCAAAAGTAAAAAAAAAACTCCCGAAAAGAACGACGCAATTACGAATTATAATGTCGTGAAACCAGGACGACCATGTAACGCCTTGCAATTGCACAAAAATGCATGCTTGGCCGAGTTCACACATTTAATCCTTATAACAGCGTAGATGAATACGATTGGTCGATTGGTCTAAAAATAGAAAAAAATAAAATAAAAAAATGGTGTCATAAAGTTACTCCCATTTTTCTATCACTCTCTCCTTCACGATATCATCTCAGCTGCCGGAAGAACGCTCTGTTGATGGTTCTCCCTCACATGTAGCCATACGGATTGTATCTATTTTTTGTATCTTTCATTTTACATTTTTATCCATGAATTTTGAAGTAATCTATCAATTTTACTTATGGATTTTCAACTAAGAAATTCCCAAGCATCTAAGCACTTTTTATGAGTTTTGAATGCGAAATTTTTGCGATAGAAATCATTTGAATCAAGGGGAGTTAGAGCGGGTAACTGAATTAATTGACGTATATATAACAGTGGACTAAGATAGATCCAAATATATCATCAGGAGCCAAAAGTGAATTTGGATGGATACAAGCGAATCCCTAAGAAAGGGAAAGCCAATTACGAATAATTACTGTGAATTAAGAACAGAGCAAATTAAATTGGGTGTACTAAGCAGGATTCGGTGTAGTGGTCATAGGATGGTTAGGTGCAAAGTAAGGGTAAATCTCAAAACGGAAAGAAGGAAGCTTGTAAAAAGTAAGATCAACTTTTCAACGTAAAAAAAGATCAGCATCAACTCAGTCAAAGACAGGACGCAGGAGTTTAAATAACTCTTCAGAACAAATTCGGAATTTTAGACGGTAAGAACGAGATCAGTGTTGACATCCTAAATGATAACCTAACAACAGCAACCACTGAGTCAGCAGCGGCTAATTGAGAAGCAGCATGCAGGAAACAAACTGCAAAATGGAAAACTAACTCAGCAACAAAGGAGCTTATTTCGGCGCGTCAGAAGATGAAATTGCCGAGTACGGTGGATCAAATTGAACTAGCGGAGCTGTCAAAATTGATAAACAGAAGTAAAACAAATGACATTCGTGCGTACAACATGGCGGTAATCGAGGAAACGGTGGAAAAAGGAGGAAGCTTGAAGGCAACGAGGAGGAAGCTGGCTATTGGCAGAGACAGAATGCTGACACTTAGAGATGAGGTACGATTACGCACAATATGGACGAGATAACAAAAATCGCGGAGCGACTCTAAACCAGTCTATACGCCAGAGACGTTAAACCAGGAGAAACTGCCGAGCCTACAAGCTTCGCTTGCGATGTTCCAGCAGTAACGAAAGAGGAAGAGGAGCCATGAAGAGAAAACAAAAGTTTGTTTTATTCGAAAGATTAGGTGTTTCATAGTACCCCAAGCGCTTTCCCGGAAGCAAATGATGCTTTATTCACTGAGAAATAAGGCAGTTTAAGCCAAAATTTTAAATCTCCCGCTAAAATGGCAGATTTCGTGACGTGAACAATGGCGTCATACGAGGCGGTTCATGAAACGGATACTTAGTATGTCGACTCCATATAGCACCCACACGCGGGAGTCAGACAGGAACCGGAAATCGTGCCGAAACCGAGACGGCGGCCATTTTAAAAATACTAGTAAAACCTAGTGCACCCGCAGCCCTAGTCATGGAATTGCCTGATCGGGAGAACAAAACTCTCGCCGAGAAGCTCGGCTCGGGCTTGCATTTAACAACCTCACACCACTCGAACGCTCAATGCTTCTAAGTGCACGAGCGGCAGGAGTTGTGGGATACGCGGATGGACCGGAAAGCGACCATTCCGCGATAGCCACAACATACGAACGCCCAGCCGTCGGCACCGCTGCCTCGTCAGCCCCGTTGCGACGGATGAATACAGACTGGTACGTATGTGCCGTATTTTTATTACGGTTAATAATAGTTCAATTTCAGTAGCAGTGTCGCTTGTGCCAGTTGGCCGGTGTCGTGTATGGAAAGCCGTTCGCGCGAGCTCTCTGCTCCGACCAGAAAGATACGAGCGTCAATGCGCGGTGTGTACGGCATCTTTTCCCCCAAGGTCAGAGCGCTTTGGCGGCGATTTGACGAAGTCGGCGACGAGCGCCAGCATGTCCCAGGAGTGAGCTAACGTAAGGGTCCCTGCCGTAATCACTTCGTCGGAAATGAAGCGAGCACACTCGTACTTCCTTTAGCTCCCTTTCTCCTCCGTTTGCAAAGTTCACAAAACGTAGCCACTTGCTTCGCCGAGGTTCGTACTTGGGCAGCACATGAAAGGAGATCTCTTCACTGGCGGGGATGCCGCGCTCCCTCGACGATTTGCCCGTACTACATGGGCATTTCAAAACGCAGCAACGAAATTTCATTGTAAAGTACTCGAACAAACTGAAGTTTTCAGTGGTTGTAAACTGGAAACGAGCTCGTAACGACAGCAGCAAGCCAACGCCATTCGAAACTTCTGCGACGACTGGCACTATCTCGTCGCTTCTTGCTGTTCCTCACTCCCCTCGTTTCTATTTTTACTTTTGCTGGTTGGCGATATGACGGCCAACCTCCTGTCAAGGGATTAAGATACCAAGCAAGGTCGCGGCTGTACGTGCTGGAACGGTTCGTTGGCCCCTAAGAGCCTCGAACCCGAAAATTCGTCTGCGCGACGGCGAGATGTTGAGTCGGCCGGCGGTAGTTTCGTACGCATTGGCGCACACGCTTGAGTGTTCGTTCGGTACTTCAACCGTTTACTCCACCGTTCTTTGTCATAAAAAGAATGTGCAGTATGTTTCACGGGCATATAGCTCACTATGCAAACTGTAAGCCCTGCCTAACATGCGTTTGCTTTTGCCGGCCTCCGCCAATCGCAGAGCATTCTCGAGTGACATCATAGGTTCTGTTGCGGAAAATGAGCTGGTGGGTCGCATGGTCATTTCCTTTTTTCCTAATTATGTAGCTTATTTGAGCGAAGTTTGCGTTATAAGTGGTGTCGTTATGGTTCTAACGAGGCAATCTATCGAATGAACCAAACTTGTGTTTTCTCTTCATGGCTCCTTTAAGGGTATGAAAAGAGGGTAAGCTGCAGGCGACGACGGCATAACCATAGACCTTCTAAAAGAGGGTGGAATATAATACTTGAAAAGCTTGCTAAACTATTCTCAGAATATTTAAGGACTTTAAAAGCACCAAAAGCCGGGAAAAACTCCGACATAGTTTTAATTCACAATTGAATTCACCCATCAGCCTTCTGTCGGTTGTATACAAGAAGATGGTAGTTAACCGCATAACCGCCAGCCTAGACTTCCAACCACCCAGGGAACAGGCTGGCTTTAGAAAAAGGATACTCTACAATGGATCACATCCATGTCATCAACCAAGTAATAGAAAAATGCGCAGAGTATAATAAGCCACTCTAGATGACATTTGTAGACATGTAAAAAGCGTTCGATTCACTTACACAACCGCACTGATGGACGTCTTAAAAAACCAAGTAATACAGGATACTATCTCAGACTCCTACACGACATATATGCGGAATGCACAGGCAGAATTACCCTTCACAAGCAATAGAATAAATTCCCGATCCGAAAAGGAGTGCGACAAGGAGATACCATCTCACCAAAATTGTTCACAGCATATCCGGGGAGTGTATTCAGGAAGCCTGACTGAGAAAACTGAGGTTTACGGATAAACGGGGAATACTTGAGTCATCTGAAGTTAGCAGACCACATAGTCTTCCTCAGTGAATCTGCAGAACAACTCCAAAAAAAGATTGAGGAACTACAATAAGAGAGCTTCGCTGTGCACGGGGCTAAGGATAAACATGAATAAAACTAAATTAATGCTAAATAAGCATGCTGGACGCGCCCTTTTCAGCATAGGTGATGAAACACTGGACAAAGTAGAATATACCTACCTTGTACAGATGGTCAGGGCTGACCCAAACCACGGGAGAGAAATCCAGGGCAGAATAGGAATGGGTTGGTGCGCATTCGGCAAGCACTCGCAAATAATGCAAATATACGGTATACCTCTATCCCTGAAAAGAAAGATATTCAACCAATGTGTCCTGCCGGTGGTGACATACGCAGCGGAAACTTGGCGCCTTACTAAACAATTTGAAAGCAAACTTAGGTCCGCCCAACGTGCCACGCAGTGAATAATGTTAGGAGTAACGATCAGGGACAGAAAACGAGCGATTTGGATTAGGGAGCAAACTCGGATAGAGGATATCATTGTTCAGGTTAAGAAAAAGAAATTGAATTGGGGCGGCCATGTGCAACGACGAGCTGACAGCAGGTGGACCACAAGGGCGACAGAATGGACACCGCGAGGCGGGACTAGAGGAAGGGGGTGGCCACTGACTCGATGGGGGGATGAAATAAGAAAATTCGGAGGCAAAGGATGGACTCGGGCAGCACAGGACAGAAACGGGTGGAGGTCAATGGGGGAGGCCTTCGTCCTGCAGTGTACCCTAATGTGCTGTTGTTGTTGATGATGATGATGATGACTAAGTGCACATAGTTGCATCGAACTGAATTAAGAGGAAACAAAGTGAATCAAAGGCTAGTCCGAGTTATTTAGAAAGCAAGGCAGCAAATTAAAAGGAATAAACGTGAACTGGAAGGAACCAAAGTAACTTGAAAGAAATTAATGATTGAATTAAGATGAAAAAAAAAGTGAATTAATACGAACCGAAGTAAATAAAATGGATCAATGTCACGTACGACACAAGACAAAAAAAATGAGGAATCATTGCAAATCAGGGTGTCGAACCGGAACCGAACCGAAAACCGGAACCGAACCCGAATTTTTGCCCGGAACCGGAACTGAACCGGAACAGTATTCTTTCCGCCATTTGGAACTGAACCCGAACCGGAACGAATAGAAGGAACCGTTCCGAACCGGTTCCGGGGCCGCCAAAATATGATTTCTAGTTTTCCATTTCCGTACCCTACCTTTGCCACTCGCCAGACAGAACCATGAAATATTTTGCATAGTCTGCAGTTTCCAAGGCCCATCATGTTCTCTTCTTACTATTGCCCTGAATTTAATGTAAAGTTGTCCGTATATACTATCAGTTTGCGTTAGGTACTGCCCATCTCTCCCAATTATCTTTTACATTTAGCATAACCTAAGTTAGAACGCATATTCCGAGGCAACATATCATGGAATATTCTTTATGGTTTCGATCTGCATGGTATTTAAAATCGTGTAAAGTTTTTAATGTGTTGTTAATTCGCATGCATCCATGTCCGCTTGTGAAGGCCTTCGGGGACACCATCAACAATAAATCCACATATTCCACTTATTTTAGTTTTAATGGGCAGTTATACTATACAAACAGCACTGAGACACAAACACTCGTAGTTCTCAAAATTAACGTCACTTCTTCTTGTATACAGTGCCGTTGTGTCATTTGGTTACTGCTCTAAGAGAAGATGAGATATAAAAAATGGGGGATCGTAATTTCCACTTTTAAAGTACACACTAAACTTTTTTACGCCCTTTTGGCCAAAAAGGGTGTAAAATAATTGAAAAAAGGGTGTTGGGAGGCCCTTACGCCCTTTTTCTTGAATCTCAACACCCTTTTTTGTAGCTTTCCACCCTTTTTGCGTGAAAAAAAGGGTGTTGACCAACCTCACCACCCTTTTTTTTGGAAGGGTGTTGAAAGGGTGGGGAAAAGGTGTTCAGCTCATCATTGATTGAGGTCATGCATGCAATATAATTTCAAAAAGACATCCCATTGTGCCATCCACCCAACCTCGTCAAAAATGTTCAAAAGCAAAAAAAAAAAAAAAAAAGCTGCCAAATTCAATAAAAAGCAGCGGCAGCACCGACGTTGAAACAGGAAAAAATATCAGCCCTTGCTTATTACGACATCGACAGAATAACACTCCCCCTCCCACTTTTTGTTTTCTACAACCTTGCACCGAGCACAGCACAACCTTGAACTGTGACATCTGTATCATCATTCCGTCGTTCCCTGTTCCTCTCCTGCCCCACCAGCACAATCATAGCCCCCTCTGACAACAGTCATTCTCGTCACTCGGTGGACTTATAAAGTGCTAGCAATCACAATTTTATTCCATTCTTATTGTTAGCGACCGTAAATATTGAGTACAAATGCAATAAACAGACCACCTAGTTTCTCCTGCAGAAACAACGTTGGAGAACAAGGCAGATATCAAAAGAAAACAAAAGTTGGGAATGGAGGGGGCATGAAGTCGGGCGCTAAATAAACAGACGCCAAATAATAATACGATTACTTACACTAGAACACTGCCAAATTTTATTGCGCAGTGATATCTTACTATCTGCTGCTTTTTTTAACGTTCAAATGGAGCGCCAAAAAACTCAGTCCGCGTTTTGTGTTTGTAAACTATAAAAATCTAAGCTTGTTTATTATATTGCACACAAAAAATAATAATTTACTGTTGTAGTCAGTAAAAGAGGCAATTATTTATTGTTGTCGTTTTAATTTCTTTACGCAACTCCCTGTCAACGGCCGAAACCCTGAGTACGGCACGCGGCGGCGTGGCCGGATTCCGGAACAGATACCAGGCCTCTCAAGCTTGGACGTTCCCTGTCTTCCCTATAGGCGGCGTAAAAATCGACGCCCCACGTGACCAACCTAAAGCGCTGTTTTCGACCATCAAGCCCACCAGACGGCGCAGGCAAAATGTTACTTTTGGTATAGAATACAAAACATTCATTCGTGACTCAAAGAGCCCACACAGTTCGCTTACAATGTGTTATTTAAAAATACAATTAACAAGTTCCGCATCAAACATCTGTTGAGCAAAAATGTACGCAACTTTTTACGAACTGCCGACTGGTGCACCACCTCGTTTCTGAATTCGCAACCACAAAGCCGCCAATTCAAATTGAAACCGCTGCAACGGCCGACCGTTTCAATGTGCGCGGAGCACCGGTTTCGTGACTGTTATTGCTGTTATGTGCTTTTGCGTCCATCAGTTGTTGAGAGGACTGGCAAAACACGGGAATTGAGTGCTTGTGGAATGACAAATGTGGGAAATTCCGCATCGGAAGGCAGCTGTCGAGGCCAGAATATTCGATTCTTCCAACAGAAGGTGAGTGTTATGCACTCCGCTAGAAAGACGGTGCAAAGGAAACCGTTGTCGCCGTCAATACTTCATTTGTGCCCTTCGTTCGAAATCTTAGCGCAAGTGAACGAGTTGTTATGGCAAAAAAAAAATGTTGTCACGAAAGCGACGTACAATTGCAGCGATCGAAATGAAATGATGTCCTGGCCTCTGTAAACTTGCGGATGTCAATAAACGATTTGTTCTCACTTGCTGCTCACTGTGGTCTGTGCCAGTCGAGGCCATCTGGTCACCTGGCGTAACATCACTTCACTAGCGCGGCGCAAGTAAACACGCGACCAGCGTGCCAGCCAGGAGCCAGCAGGAGCAGCCACGGCCGGACTCGACGCCCCTTTCGCGCGCGGGAGGAGGAGAGTCGAGTCCGCCCGTGGAGCAGCGAGCCGGCGGCCGCCGTGCGAGGGCAGCCATGTTATTAAGGAGCTCAAGCGGCCTGTGCAAAAAGCATCCGCCATGTTTACAAAGCCGTGTTTACAGCGCCATCAAGCGGGCGTACTGGGTAGTTCACGACGCCGCCACTACGCTTTTTCTGGCACTACAGGCAAAGCTAGACCTTTGCTTCTCTAAAATCCTCCCTGTTCTGTGCAGATACCTCGTGACCCTCCATGCCGTGACCCGTCTTTCATGGATTGTTTACTGTGGTGTGCAGTTACACAAGCGCAGTTATTATGATTAATTGGACACCTCGTCGTCTTCGGTTATGTCTGTCGTGTTCGACTTCGCGATGAAGTATTTGAGAACAACTTTGCCACCTGAAGACGGCTAAATTCGTTCGGCGCTTGCCCCTGAACGTCGCTCGCTCTTCTGCTTCGTTTCCTGCAGGTAAGCTGTCTCGACACATTTGCCGCCTTTCTTTTCACTGGATGCCGTTTGTAGCTGTCAGCGCCGCTTTAAGGATTCGTTAACAGGAGCCCGCGTGTGTGAATTGTTTAACTGAACTAGCTAGGTTGAACCTTGAGGGCTCGTCTTTAGAAAGGCGATGTGCGAAAGAACATTGTGGTGCTTGCTTTGAGCGCTGAACGCACTGGCGCTCAGTAACGTTTCCCATTCCGCAGCACTACATTGAACAGCTTCAGAGTTCACCACTGCAAACCACGTCTTACGCGTAGTTTATCAGAACACGGGCGGCTACTCCTCTAAACTGTGCTGCGCAGCGTTTTCGGCTTCGTTGATCACCGCAGTCGTTTGTGCCGTGTTGGGAATTGCGAGGGAGAATCGTTTGCGAGCGAATGTGCGCGCCTCGCAAGCTTCGTTGCGTTTGCGGCGAGCCACCTCACCATGTGTACGGTGCCGCGGTACGCGGGCATTGATTTTGGCTGAATATTGTGTTGCCCGAGTTGTAACATTCGTGCACTCAATAATTTCCATTCTTGCCTGTGTGGTAATCATGTGTCATCCTGTTTTAGACCTCTGGACGGTCTGAGCACATCACGTCCCTCCATTCAACCGGACAAGAGCCACAAGCATTGTCAACAGTGTTTGGCCGCCAGAACGTAAGTTTTCAAACACAGTTTTGGTAGCACAGTGGGCTACCATACTTCAATAATGTTCGATCACTTGAATGTACAAGTTCCCTCGTACAAGCCAGGAATTTTTTTGGGGGGGAGGGGGGGGGGGTGTGGTCGACCAAAAAATGGGACGGGGAAATATGTAGGCAAGGCATCTTGCGCGTTGTTTTGCAAACGAAGCTTGAAATAACTGACTTTAACATGCGATTTGTGTATGCTCAACACTACCTGTAAAGCCCACCTTAAAGGAGAGCCATGAAGACAAAATACAAGTTGGGTTTATTAGAAAGACTGCTTAGTCCTGATAACAATGATCCCAATATCATCGCAATCTTCGAAAAAATAACGGAGATATTAAGGAAAACGTTTGAAGCAGTCGCGACCCCCTAGCCAATTTCCCGCAACTTATTTATGACGTCACGGAACCTTGTTTGTGCGATTGGCGGCCATCTAACTGACCTGTCGCGACGGCACATGACTGGACGTCTGTAATCCGGCCTCTAGTTTCATTTGACCGCATCACTTGAACGTTAACGTGCAGTTAAGGCACTGAAAATTATGTTTCATTGTGGGCCCGTATGACGTCATTCTTGCACATAACACGTCACTGTGGCGCAAAATTTGAAAGTTTTTAAATACTTCTTGCTTTTTTTTCGTTAAAAAACATATTTTGCGGCTCTAATGGAGCTGAGTGACATACTGAATCCTAGTTCTTTCAAATTAAACGAAGTTGTATTTTCTCTTCATGGCTCCTTTAAGGAGCTTAGATGGTGATGATAGTGATGATCAGCTAAATTGCTGTTCGCTGGTCTATGGGCAGACTACGGGCGATTCATTCGTCCGCAGAGCAGGTGGTTAGGCGGACCCGCTCTCGTGAGTGTGATCATGAGCGCGCTCGTGAGTGGCGCGCGGACCCCGAAGTTCGTCAGGCGGAAGTGGAGGCCAACACTGAATGTTTACTATCAAGATTCTCGTGTTTTAGAAAAGGGACTATTAAGTTTTCTTGTCAGCTATGAAGTACAGTCGAGCACGATTTGAAGGTTATCGAGCGGCCAAGCGTGCCACCAGCCCACGGTTTCGTTTCGGAACCATGAAAATCGAGATTTCACACTCTTCGCTCCCTTGTTGGCTGTTCCATGATACAACAATGGCCTGCACGACTGACTTGCCACCCTTTGGGTTTCAAGCTGTACAGGGCCGTCCACGCTAGGTGCGAACACGGTGCAGCGTGACCTTGCTCCGCGGAGCGCCAGCGCACAATCCGCGGCCGCGCATCGAAGCTAAGCGGCGCAGGCGCACAGGGGCTTGGAGGTGGGGCTTCGTGTCGTCTGCTACCGCGGGAGAGCGCCGTGCCTGCTTTGTTGTGAAGCACGCCTAACTGTAGGCTTGCCTGTAGCGTCTAAGCGCGCTGCGACAGCATTGCGGGAAAGCGCACTTTCCTTACTGCGGCGCGTTGTGTAGTTTCTGCCTACGAGAACCCACAGCTTCCGCATTTCAGTTCCGCGGTGCAGGTTAAATGCAAGTATTGTTGCAAACATTTCAGGACTGGCTTGGTTTGGTTCAATGAGAGACGCTGTATAGAACGGCATCGTATAATTTCGGCCACTAGGATTTATTTAATGCTCACTGGCATTACGCAGAACATAATTGTCTGTGCATTTCGCCTCCGTGGAATTTCGGTCACAGCGGCTGGGTTTCGATCTGCCGAATTTCTTCCAGATGTGTATTGGCTTTTTTCAAACATATGAATATCGCGCATCGTCGAGATGGTTCAAGCAGTCGCCCAGCCAGGAAGTCACGCCCCCAGCACAATCGTCTACTCTACGGTCGAATCCTGGACCGGTCCCACTCTAGTGTGCTAAATTATAATGCATACGTCATTGGTTGCGCTCCCTACATGGCTAGTTATTTGGAGAAAGCGGCCCCTCCCTTTGTTGCCACCTGTGCGCATCCTCCTTTATGGTAAGACCCGTACTTCCTCGCGACTCCTTGAACCATCTCAACGATGCGCGATATTCATATGTTTGAAAAAAGCCAATACACATCTGGAAGAAATTCGGCAGATCGAAACCCAGCCGCTGTGACCGAAATTCCATGGAGGCAAAATGCACAGACAATTATGTTCTGCGTAATGCCAGTGAGCATTAAATAAATCCTAGTGGCCGAAATTATACGATGCCGTTCTATACAGCGTCTCTCATTGAACCAAACCAAGCCGCCAGTCGTGAAATGTTTGCAACAATACTTGCATTTAACCTGCACCGCGGAACTGAAAAGCGGAAGCTGTGGGTTCTCGTACGCAGAAACTACACAACGCGCCGTAGTAAGGAAAGTGCGCTTTCCCGCAACGCCGTCGCAGCGCGCTTAGACGCTACAGGCAAGCCTACAGTTAGGCGTGCTTCACAGCAAAGCAGGCACGGCGCTCTCCCGCTCTAGCAGACTACACAAAGCCCCGCCTCCAAGCCCCTGTGCGCCTGCGCCGCTTAGCTTCAATGCGTGGCCGTGGATTGTGCGCTGGCGCTCCGCTGAGCGAGGCCACGCTGCGCCGTGTTCGCACCTAGCGTGGACGGCCCTGTACATTCGTTGTTATCAAGCACAGACTTGGACTTGGTTGCCCTTTATCTACACCAATGATAACGAAACTTGCATGGAATATTTGATAAAGCTGTTCTTCCTTCTTCCTGCTTCGTTTGAAAGAGTAGCTTTCCCGCGACAACCTCCGAATCGCAGTGGACTGTACATGCGGCGCATTCGTATATTATGGTGGTGAAACTAGCAAATGTGCGTCTTCGTCCTTAAGTAATCGCCTTTTGTTATTTTTTATGCTAGTAGCGCGAGTAGTGAACTTTCGCTAAGCGGAACACCTTATTGCACTGCTGTTGAATGTTGAGCTTGTTGCACGTTTCTTAAATTTCATTATATTTCTATCTGTTAAATCGAAACAGACATGGCTTCAGTAAAACTCCTGTTAAGCAAATACAGAATGCTGATTCTAACCAAGAGGGAGGTCAAGGAAACTGGAATAGTGCCAAAAAAACAAAGCTCCGCATTAGGGAGAATTGTGTAGTTTTGTTGATGTGGAGGAAATACAAGATGGGCAGAGCAATGCTTTTTATGCAGCAGAAATTATGGATCTGCAATAGTCAATGAAATGCGATGTCGGTAGAAAAGTAAACATATCAAGGATTGATAGTTGACTGAACAAAATACAGCGACGTGCTCTGTCATGTGATTATACTTTGTACCAGTGTAAAGACAAGGAATGACACGCTCCCGACAACATGTAAGCCTATATGAGGCTTTTCCTGCTGTTCTGCCATTCCCCGGCCGTGCTGTTCCGCCATTGAAACAGTGGGGCTGTTTCGATTGGCTCGTGGCAGGTTCCCAGCGCTTGTCGGTGTATCCGGCGCGAAATGCAGCCGGGCTGTATATGTTGACAGGTACAGCATCTGGAGCGGGCACAGGGATCAGACGTTGACATAGCCCTTGTTTTCAGCTTTATATGAGCAAGAATGTCCTTAAAACTGCAGGTTCCGCGCCTGCAGGTGACTTCAGGCGGTTTTTCAGGCTGCTTAAACCGCAGCCCAGCAGTTATCTTCTTGGATGTTCTTTTCCCCGGGGCTTCTCCTCCAAGCCGCAGTAGCGCTGAGGATCTGACCCCGGGTATCCTCAACCGACAAACTCAGCCTCTGATACAAAACTGTACATTTATTTACAGCCCGGCGGGCGACTAAAAAACAGTGCTCAGGCGGAGCTCGAAGACGACGGGCCGAGCTCTCCTGCGCCCGGACCACGTCTCCCGATGTCGTCTCCTTGTCTTCATCTTCCCTCCACCCTGACGCTGGGGGCTAGGGAAGAGGGAAAAGCGAGTCCTTCGTGGGGGTCCAACCCCATGTGGTGGCCATTAGCGCATCCGGTGCGAGCAGGCGTGACCTTCCTCGGGATGCGCGGAGTTTCAAGGCGCCAAGCGACACGTGCGTTCAATTTCCGAGCCGCTCGTCCCAGGGCCCGCGCCAGTTCGTGCGTCGAAGCGCGCGACACCTCCACCGCCACTGTGAAACATACCTTCAGGAATGTTTCACACATGAAACACACACCACACACACATTTGGCCCGTGCACCATCGTTCCTTCAGTTGACGACACAACAGTCAGCACGGCCAGTGCCTCTTGACCCTGGCCCTGGCTGCAGGTCACCATGACAAATTAGGCACAATCCTCACATAGCTCATTCAGAGCGAGCGGCCTTTAGAATGCGATACGCACCGGCCGTCGTCGTCCGAAAACGCCCTTGCCATGCGCCGCACACCCTCACACAACAGTATCGGGGGCCCCTGTCTTCCTCGCTCGGGAAGGGACCACTGCTGGGTCGTCAGCATGCGTTGGAGCCACTCTGCACTGAGGTGAAGCTGACTGACGCTTGCGCCTCTTTCCAGGCGAACCCTCGGGTTCGGCCGCTTCTGACCCACCGTACGCGCACGAGGTGTCATTCTCTACGACACACCTTTGGTCAGGGTAAGCAGCAGAGGGCTGCTTCGTGGGCACGTTAACGTGGTCATGCAATGCCGGAGAGGCTATCTCTTCAGTCACTGCAGTTCTACCTGCAACTGCCTGGGGCTGCGTTACATGAGCGGCCGTACCCTGATTTGCACTTCCCTCTCTCAATTCGCTGGAGCTTCCCATGGCAATCATATTTTCGGGACTCGACATTCGGGGACCTCCAGAAACACACGATGCAGTGTGCGCGACACCAACTGCATCCGATTCTTCACGCGATTCCCGTGCTGCCGCATCCTGCAAAGCTACTGGCCGCTCGGCCACGCTCCCAGGATGTTCTCTGTCTCCGCACGGTGCGATGACAGGCTCACGCTCAGCTGAAGCCAGTCTCCGCCCCTTCAGAACGGCTGATTTAAGAACCTCATAGTTCTTCCGCTCCTTAAAGTGCGAACCCTCGCGTTCGGCCGCTACTGAACCACCGTTCGCGCACGAAGCGCCGTTCTCTACCACACACCGTTGTGGGACGCAAGGAGTAGAGAGGGGCTCATCGGTCACATGAATTAGAACATGCGACGCAGCTGAGGCTGTTTCTCTGGCTATCAGCTTTTTCACGGGCCTGCCCACACTCCTTCGACGCACGAACCGGCGCGGGCCCCGGGACGAGCGGCACAGAAATTGAACGCACGTGTCGCTCGGCGCCTTGAAACTCCGCGCATCCCGAGGAGGGTCGCGCCTGCTCGCACCGGATGCGCTAATGGCCACCACATGGGGTTCCCACGAAGGACTCGCTTTTCCCTCTTCCCTGGCTCCCAGCGTCAGGGTGGAGGGAATATGAAGACAAGGAGACGAGAGAGACGCGGTCCGGGCACAGGAGAGCTCGGCCCGTCGTCTTCGAGCTCCGCCTGAGCACTGTTTTTTAGCCGCCCACTGGGCTGTAAATAAATGTATAGTTTTGATCGGAGGCTGAGTTTGTCGGTTGGAGATACCCGGGGTGAGATCCTCAGCGCTGCAGCGGCTTGGAGGAGAAGCCCCGGGGAAAAGAACACCCACAAAGATAACTCCAGCCTTGACATAAAACATTATGAGGGGGGGGGGGGGGGGGGGGGGGCACCGGGACCCCCCCTCCCTTCCCCCCCCCCCGGCTACGCCCTCGGCGTGTGCTTATTCTTTCTCTTGCATCCACCACATTCGAGTCATCACGTTGATTTGGGAATGCTGGAATCCAGCATATGCTGGCAAGATACGAGAGCTTGAACACAACCCACTTGCCCGAAATGAGTTTTCAAAGATCTCCACCACCTGAAGGTACTGAAGTGAGATGTAAGCATTGCCTGAAAACCATACCAGATAAGGGTACCAAATCATAGTTATGGGTCTTTCTCGCCCATTTTAGTGTTTTGAACGAAAAAAGTGCCATTTAAAGGTGACACGTCGTTCCCTGCCGATTTCTGATGCCTGATTAAGTTTGTGGGCATAAATTTAGCAGCTTTCTCACATGTCTAACGTGTATGTGTGCTTGTTAGGAGTGAAGTAGGTAAAAATTGAAAGGTTTGATTGTAGTTGTGTATAGATTACCTACATTTTTTTCATTCCTAGAAAAGAAAAATTGGTAACCCTGCCAATTGTTCTGCATTGCTGCGTTTTATTATGCTTGTATGATTCGTAGAACCTGCAGGAGTTCAGCTGCTTGTTAACGGAAAAATGAACAGTGGTACAAAAAAAAGTGCATCTACTAAAAAAATCTTCACAATCGCAGGATGCCAACGGTCCACCTACCAACTTGCGTCCTGCATTGTTTCTGCTGGCTGGAGCGGCGCATGGAGCATTTTTCAACTTCTCGAAGTTTGTGATCAAGCGCTGCCCCAAGTGAAGGATGCCGCAGAGGGATCTTCGGTTTTAATGCCACAATTTCATGTGCTTAGCACTTACTCGTAAGGCATTTTAAATATTCATCATCCCAGAGGATATGTTACCTTCGTCTTGGGTGGAATGTGGCTGCAATCAGGTTATTTGTGACAGAAACAAGTGAACCACGTGGTGAGAGTCATTGAGGCCCTGTTGATTGCGCATGCTACTGAAATACCATTTTCATTCAGCTGAATACTTTCTAAATATTACAATTTGTGAACAAAATATGATAAAAGTCATGATTAGTTGTACTGCAGTGCAGGAAAGAAATGCCAGCACATGTTTTAGGAGCCTCTTATATTTCAGGTCATTGGCTGGTGAGCAATAAAACATAACCGAAAATTGTTTAAAGTGAAATCAAATATTTGTTGTCGCCAGTGCGTGGCCCGTAGTAAAAGCTATCTGGTCTCCCAATTTCAAATGAGACAGGAAATGCCAAAAAAATAAGGAAATAAACAAGACAGCTTGCTACAATAAACCAATTCAAATAATTGCTCAATGTCTATAAAGTGGTGATTCAGGCGGGTTAGTTCGGTGTTGATGAAATACAAGCAGGCCCTCGCCTGGTCAAAAACAAATAAACAAAGACATTTTGGGCCCCTACTGGCCTTTGATCACAATGAAAGGGGGGTGAAAGGTCGCGATTATTTATAGGTTTGGTGGTGCAGAGTGTGCATGTATATCTCGGGGAGTTGGTTGAATATGCACTGATTCTAAAAGTAGTCGTGTCGACAGGCACTTCTCTGATGCGATTATGCTTGCGGAATCCCAATCGATGACGTGGTCAGTAGCCAGGTGATGATCCGCCAAGGCATTTCAGCTTGCATTGCCTTTTTTGACATCGTTCTGGTGCTATTGAATTCTTATTTTAAATATTTCCAGTTTCACCTATGTAGGGTGCGTCGCAATCCTTGCATGGAATTTTGTAGGCAACTCCGGGGAATCTTGATTTTTCTAAAGGGTCCTTCACGTGTACCAGCTTTTGCTTAAGCCTGTTCGTTGGCACGTGTGCAATTTTAATGCCATATGTGCCAAACACCCTTGCAAGAGCTTCACTGATGCCTTGCGTGTAGGGGACGGCAGCGCGTTTTTGCCCGTCTTCAGGAACCCTTTCGGAGGAGGCAACTGAATCCCGCAATTGTTGCGTCCTCACAAGCTTTGAAGGGTAGCCGTTGCTGCGAAGGTCCTTCCTTACCACGGCTAGCTTTTGCTTGCACAGACCAGGCTCAGAGCAGATTCGTGATGCGCGTGAGAAGATTGCAGCGGCGACGGAGCGTTTTTGGCCTATAGGATGCGCAGAGTCGAACCCCAGGTATCTACCCGTGTGGGTCGGCTTTCGATAAACACTGGTTATAAATCCTTTGGCCGACCGTTTCAGAAGTACGTCGAGGTAGGCGATCTGTCCATTATTTTCCTGTTCCATGGTGAACTGGATACTTGGAACACAAGAGTTTAGATGCTCAATTAAAGGCATTACGTCTCGGCGGTGGATCACACAAAAGCAGTCTACGTAGCTGACAAAAATCTTGGGCCCGTCTTGTACGAGCATAGCGCAGAATTTTTTAGAGCCTCTGAGGCAATATTTGCACAGACTGCTGAAACGGAAGCTCCCATCGCTGTTCCAAACCGCTGCTTTTAACATTGTACGTTGAAAACAAAACGTGTTCTGCAGGCCAAATTCCAGGCAAAATTACGCAGTCCGGAGTTGCAAGGATCTACTCGAGAACGATGCATCTCTGCCTTCACGTTCGCCAATTGAGATGCAAGACTTATATCGTCTCCTGGAATTTGGCCTGCAGAACACATATTTTGTTTTCAACGGACCAGCGGTTTCGAACAGCGATGGGAGCTTCCGTTTCAGTAGTCTGTGCGAATATTGCCCTAGAGGCTCTAGAAAATTCTGCGCTATGCTCGTACAAGACGGCCCCAAGATCTTTGTCTGCTACGTAGACGACTATTTTTGTGTGATCCACCGCCGAAACGTAATGCCTTTATTTGAGCATCTAAACTCTTGTGTTCCAAGCATCCAGTTCACCATGGAACAAGAAAATAATGGACAGATCGCCTTCCTCGACGTACTTGTGAGACGGTCGGCCAAAGGATTTACAACCAGTGTGTATCGAAAGCCGACCCACACAGGTAGATTCCTGGGGTTCGACTCTGCGCATCCTACAGGCCAAAAACGCTTCGTCGCCGCTGCACTCTTCTCACGCGCATCACGAATCTGCTGTGAGCCTGGTCTGTGCAAGCAAGAGCTAGCCGTGGTAAGGAAGGACCTTCGCAGCAACGGCTACCCTTCAAAGCGTGTGAGGACGCAACAATTGCGGGCTTCAGTTGCCTCCCCCGAAAGGATTCCTGAAGAATACAGGCAAAACCGCGCTGCCGTCCCCTACACGCAAGGCATCAGTGAAGCTCTTGCAAGGGTGTTTGGCACATATGGTGTTAAAATTAAAATATGGTGTTAAACGCGTACCAGCTTAATCGGAAGCTGGTACGCGTGAAGGACCCTTTAGAAAAATCAAGATTCCCCGTAGTTGCCTACAAAATTCCATGCAAGGATTGTGACGCATCCTACATAGGTGAAATCGAGAGCATGACGGAATCCCGTCTGGCCGGGAGGGTACATTAGAAACGAAAAAGAGATGCCGACCAGTCCAAACAAAACGTACTGACGTTTCGGCTTCCAGCACGGAAGCCTTATTCACAATAAATGCATCACCAGAAGTGGGTCGTTTAAGTGGGCTTGAATAATCGCTGCAAAGAGTGCGTAGATCGGGTTTAGATTTCCGTCGTTACGATTGACTGTGTTAGATGTGGTCTGAATGATTAGTGATTCCAGATGTAGCTGTGATGCTGTCACTTTTTCTGTAGCAACGATTCTTGCATTGTCCCAATCAATCTTGTGGTCATTCACGATGGCGTGTTCGGCTACAGCATTGTTGCGGACGCTTTTATTCTTTACGTCACGTGCGTGCTGCTGCGGACGATTGTTATAATTTCCTGATTCCCCGATATACACGCCGCTGCAGTCTGCACAAGGTATCTCGTATACCACACCGCGGACGGAAGCGCTCCTTGGGCAAGCGGTCCTTGACTCTCACGAGCTCATGGCGCATCTTTTTGGCTGGAATGTGGGCCACCTGTCGAAGTTCCTGCTCCAAGTTCTGGCTCCGCTCGTCAATAAAGGGACCACTCACGTTCGTAATTCTTTCGATTTTGTCGAGAAGACTCGCAACACCGTGATCGAGAAAGACGACTTGATGGTGTCCTTCGACACGAAGTCCCTTTTCACGAGCATTCCGAGTGACCTGGCTGTCACCGTATGCACCGCTGCTCTCGAGGCTGATGAGACGTTGCCCGAGAGATCACCGATGGATGTGCCAGAACTACGCAGGCTTCTAGATTTTTGCCTGAACAATACGTACTTTGTCTTTATGGGCCATTTTTACAAGCAAAGGCAGGGGACTCCAATGGGTGCCGCTATTTCGGTCACGGCGGCGAACCTGCCCATGGAAGCGCTGGAAGCACACACGCTAGCCTCCTTTGCCCCTCAACCAAGTGTTCTTGCGTTATGTCGATGATTGTTTCTGCGTCATTCAGAAAGACGCGGCGAACAGCTTGCTGGCCCACCTCAACAGTATGGACCGTGCCATTCAGTTCACGTCAGAAGAGGAGGCCGATGGCAAACTTCCCTTCCTGGACGTCCTCGTGTCTCGGCAGGGCCAGAGGCCACGTTTCAGCATGTACCGCAAGGAAACGCACACAGGCCGCTACCTGAACTTCAACTCCGTGCACCCCGCTTCCCACAAGAGGGCTGTTGTTAGCACGCTACTGCAGCGTGCGAAAAGATTGTGCTCGAAGCCCGAGGATGCGGCGGTGGACACGGCAAAGGTGCGGGACGACCTGGCTAGCTGCGGTTACCCGAGGCACTTTATAAACGCAACGGAACGCCAACTGACCCGACGGGGACAACTGGATGTGCCTCCTGCCCCGATGAAGCAAGCTCCTGTGCCCTACCTTCCAGGAACAAGTGAATGTTTGGCACATATCCTATGGGAATATGACATGCAGGTGGCCCACGGTCCAGCCAAAAAGATGCGTCATGAGCTCGTGAGAGTCAAGGACCGCTTTCCCAAGGAGCGCTTCCCCAGTGTGGTATACGAGATACCTTGTGCAGACTGCAGCGGCGTGTATATCGGGGAATCAGGAAATTATAAGAATCGTCTGCAGCAGCACGCACGTGACGTAAAGAATAAAAGCCGAACACGCCGTCGTGAATGACCACAAGATTGATTGGGACAATGCAAGAATCGTCACTACAGAAAAAGTGACAGCATCACGGCTACATCTGGAATCACTAATCATTCAGACCACATCTAACACAGTCAATCGTAATGACTGAAATCTAAACCCGATCTACGCATGCTCTTTTCAGCGATTATTCAAGCCCACTTAACGACCCACTTCTGGTGATGCATTTATTGTGAACAAGGCTTCGTGCTGGAAGCCGAAACGTCAGTACGTTTTGTTTGGACTGGTCGGCGTCTCTTTTTCGTTCCTAATCCTACATAGGTGAAACTGGAAATTTTTAAAAGAATTCAATAGCACCAGAACGATGTCAAAAAAGGCAATGCAAGCTGAAATGCCTTGGCGGATCATCACCTGGCTACTGACCACGTCATCGATTAGGATTCCGCAAGCATAATCGCATTAGAGAAGCGCCTGTCGACACGACTACTTTTAGAATCGGTGCATATTCAACCAACTAAAAACACGACTAACCGGTCGTGGGGTAATCTCCCCGAGATATACATGCGCACTCTGCGCCACCGAACCTATAGATAGTCGCGACCTGTCAACCCCTCTTCATTGTGAACAAGGGGCCTGTAGGGGCCCCAAGGCGTCTTTATTTGTTTATTTGTTTTTGACCAGGCGAGTGCCTGCTTGTATTACCAGGCGAGTGCCTGCGTGTTTGTATTTCATCAATGAATAACCCTCCCCTGACGAGTTTTCGTCGAACCTTGGACTCTGTTAGGTGTCGGTAGGTTTACACAGCCAACTTGTGGGGACGCACATAAGCTCTTAACAAATGAGCTGCGTAGTGGCTATGCACTAGCCATGGTTTTTATTAGTTGCTTTGATGAATATGATCTTCTGTCGCAGTGTTTTAGGTAGCTCACTCGCACATTATTCCTTTGTTTTTTGGACATTGTGGAGTGTCCAATGATTTTTCGTTCTATTTCTGATTTTTATTGCAACTGTAAATATGTCAGGAGTCCCGTAATGAGTTTCTGGCAGCAATAGAGCACTACTGTGTGCATGAAGGCAGCCTAAATAAAAAAATTGGCTACCTTGCCTTTGCTTAGAGGGGCCATGCAGACAACGCACAAGTTTGGTTCATTTGACAGATTGCGTCGTTAGAATCATACTGACACCATTTTTAACGCGCACTTCACTCGAATAAGCTATATAATTAGGAAAAAGGGAATGGCCATGCGACCCACTAGCTCATTTCCCACAGCAGTACCTATGATGTCATATGTCCCCAGCTGTGCGATTGGCTGAGGCCGGCAAAAGCAAACGCAAATAGGGCAGGCCTTATAAGCATGCCAAGCGAGCTATTTGCACTTAAATGTAATGCATATTCATTTTACAGCAGTAAAAATGGGTCAGTAAACAATGAAAGTTACGAAAATACGCGTAAACATACAAGTATCGATGCGCACTGCTGTTGGTACGGCGTGCACTATGCTTGTTTTAGCTGGACAGCACTCCGCCGCTTTGGAGTTGGCCTGCACGGCACTGGCCGATTGGCATAGGCGATGTTGTCTTACGTGACCCTGTTTGTCGAGGATACCCCATGTTTCACAAAACCATTACTTTCTACAGTAACGAAAACAAGCCAGGTGCAGACGCGGTCAAAAACAAAGCAATGGCAAACAACGGTTCGTGGATGAGTATGGTAGCTCCACCTGGGAGGACTGATGGCTAGCAAGGCTGCAGACCCGAGTGACGAAGTAGTCTGTTTGATCACACGCACTTATGGCTTCATTGCTGACATCCCAAAAACACACAATATGGTGGGAGAATCAGACTTTTAACCTAAATTAATTTCTCAGTGAATGCAGCATCATTTGCTGCCGGTCAAGTGGTGGGGGCACTATAAAACAGGAAATATTTCGAACGAAACGAACTTCTTAGTTGTCCAAATGGCCCCTTTAATGCACTGTATTGTATTTTTGGTTCCTGTAGGGATGTCACCATGAAGGAACCGCAGTAGACAACGTTAATGTCAGCGCTTTACCATGCATTTTTTTGTGTTTGATGGAAACAAATATAATACTCTAACCAAGGACTTTATCCGAAGCGTTCCCAACGTTTCGGAACCTACTTGGCTCCTTCATTAGAACTGTCTGTTTGACCAAGAGCAATAGTTCTACACATAAACAATTTTTTTGTTTGCTGCAGAGGATCAGAGGCTAGGGCACAAATAGGGGGTAGGACAGCTAGATATCTGTTCATCTTTCGCCGGCTTGCTTGGGTGTGACAACTGTATCTAGTTGTCAATTCCAATTTGTTGTGGTCAGTTTTTCTCAACTAAATTGTAGCTTTTTTAAAGATTATATTGTTTTTGTGGGCCTAAAGGGTTGCCTCATTGCGTGTTTCGCCTATGTAGCGTTGAAAGCGGATATTTTGCTTCAAAGTGGAATGTCGGCCTAGCATCATGGTCCTTTGGTTGCTGCTCACTTTCATTCATGCCATTATTTTTTATATTATCACTTAAAATTAAAAGTTAACCAATCTGCTGTCATTTTAATTTTGTCACCTGCTTTATACTTTCTTTTTTTCCAACTGTCTGTAAGGAGTGACAATTCGTATTTTTATGATACCAAGGCGTCGGACTGTGCTAGTTGGTACATGTTTGAATGGATGAAAAACCAGCGGAAAACACAGGGTACGGAAGAGAACGACGGGATAAGCTTGTCCCGTTGTTCTTTGTGTTTACCGCTGGTTTTTCATCCATTCAATTTTCATGAATTTGTTGAACAGTGATTAGTTTAAGTGCTCAAGCAATTTTTGGCTTGAAGGTTCCCTGTAGCATTTATATAAGTGCTCCCTGCTCTTTTTTAACCCAAGACCCCATTACCAGCCTTAATGAGATTGTCTTTTGTAGACATGAAGTTGAAATAAATATTTGTTTGCATTGCTTTGCATATTTTGAAAGAATTGCTTGCTCACTTTTTTTCAACCCTGTTTCTTAATCCTGCTTAAAGCATTTTTCCATGTTTATTTTTTTTTTTTTTTTTTTTTCAGAACCAGGAAGGGTGCTCATCCTCGGTTCTTGCTGAAGCACCAGTATCTGTACTTCACACGTGAGCTTTGAACATGCAGTACTTGCGGTATGAAACATTTTACCAGTATTAGCTTGCTTTGTAGAGGTCATTGTAGATGGCAAAGCTCTCGACAGTGTAGTACAGGGTCTGGTGTAGTGCACAATCTCTCTATAACAGCACCCGCTGGGTGCTTGTTGTAGAGAATAATATTGTGGCTATAATACTTGAGATTATTTTAAAATGTACGTCAAATACTAGTAAGAATAGCTCTCTAAATTGGTGACCATTTTCCTGGTGGAGGCAGAAAGTGAAAATGCCCATGTGTGGAGATTTAAGTCCACAATAAATATCCCAAAGTTGCCAATGCTAATCCAGAGCCCTCCTCTTCGGTGCACTTAATATCCCATGTGCAGCTTTGTGTAAAAACAGCCAGAAATGTATGATCAATTTAAATTGATTTTAATGTTTCTAAATGCAAGTATTCTCAGTTTAAGCTGCCTTATTTAGTAAAATATTTTCTAACAATTGCATATTTACCAAAGGTTTACAGAAAAGCTTTCATTGGTTATGCACCTTCTCAGCGAAACAAAAATGTCATTAAGAAAAGCAGAAAAAAACCTAAATATGGAAAGTAGCAACACTAAAGCTGCTAATAAAAAAGATGCTGAACGTTTTATCGATACTATTTTGCTGATTTTACTTCTAGTCAACTCTAAAAAGGGCTATAGACGGGCTTGATGCTTCCCATGAAGCACCTCGTAATACTAGACGAAACTAATGGGAAACCACATCCACCAGCAGCGACATAATGCAAGGCACCATGCACAAGCTAGACTCATGATAAAATAGCAACTAGCTATAGCAACAATGTCATCACATTTCAACCATGGGCTTCACCAGGGAACTCATATGCATTGTTCTGTGATGTTTACAGTTCTTGGTATTGCTATGTGGGGTAATTTTTCATGAAGCAAAAAGAATAATGTAAAATAAAATAAGTGGCAGTGAGGACCCAACTTTTATGGGTAGAATAAAGCCACAGTACGGAGGAAAGTATACATATTGCATTTGGTCTGCCTTAATATTGAGTTTTTCTGCTCAGCTCAAGAATAAGGCACTAAACATTGCGGGTAGCTACCGTGATTGGAAGTTTGATGCAGTGCTGAGAAGCCAAGGGTTTTAAGGTTCAAAGAACTTTTGTGCAGTTGATGTGTTGCACGCCTACTTGCTTTCACTGCATAACACCTTTATGCTGTGCAGTGAAGCTCGAAGGATGTGCACTGCAGTTCAGCAAAATGAACAAAAAATTGAATTTTTAACACCGTTTCGAATAATCAACAACCTCTAATGATACAACTTCTGTCCTGCAATTTGGCTGTAATATTAGACTTTATAAATAGATGTTTCAAAAATCGGTGGGTCAAAAAGTTCAAGTAAATTATCAGCTGACATTGAGCTTCAATGGAATGTCTCGTAGAACGGAGCTTGGAAAGCACGAATGTTTCATACCGTAATTGTGTGTCATACTGTGCCATATGTGGCTGCACAGCTGCAGCGCCATTTGTGAACCGAGGATGATGCACCCTTTTTGTACCCCTTTAGGTGGGTGCTTTTGCAGGAAAAGCTCCTCAGATTGGGGTGCTAAGTAAACACACTATGATATTTTGGGCAGAAAAGGGTACTCCTGCAGCGACAGAATCCAGGCACCCTAAAGGGTGTAAAATATTGTGTTATGAGGGTGCTCCTGCGGCGACAAGCTGAACGAACCCTTTTGAGAATAAAAATGTTTAGTGTGGGGTTCGATCGAGCTCCGCAAGACGGCGGTACTTGTCCGTGCTAAGCGCATGATATGGTTTGGACATTCCAAGCTCTAGCCCGCCGAACGCAAAGTAATGCCTTGACTCCAATGCGAGTGCTTTTAATAACAACTTTGATGACACCACTGTTGAGAATCGGTTGAAACGGAGCAGGCGACACACGTCGGTGTTATATTTTTCTTCGGCGTGCGGCCGCAGTGGCACGAGCCGCGCCATGTCCGTGGCACGATCAGCCATGTTCGTGGCTATTTCAGTGTTGCCAAACAAAGAAATTGACAGCTAAACTTTTCAATTAATACCGGCTATAGGATGGGTCAAAGATAAATGTTCTTTATAGTTCAGACTGCTCTGTCCACCTCATTGCATTCGGAGGGAAGGAAGTTCATAATTGCTTGTATCTTGATATTTGGTATGTGCTTGGCTGTAAAGTTTTAAGGGAAGTTGCCAAAATGTTTATTAATAGACACCTCAATCATAGTTTATGGTTGTGAATTAGTTTTAGTCTCAGGATTCATGCACAGAATTTTACAAACATTCTTGTTTCTTTTTTTTATGTTGCGACATTTACTGTCGATTGTAACAGTTTGTTCGGAAAACGTGGTTTCGTTCGGCTTGAGTCTCAAGATTTTTGACACAAAAGGAATTGTGCAATTTATGGTCAATTGAACTTATAAATGTGGTTGTCTGCCTTTTAAAAAAGTTGTGACGACAAATACCAATACAAGTTCTCTACGGGTGCACATGACATGGGATATTGTTTTTGGAAGCTACCACCAGAAAACATGATTGCAATTGTAGTGGGGCTCCAGTTCTGTCTAGTTGTATCACTTCAATGCTAATGTGTAGTGAGCACACTGATAACAGTTTTCAGTGGTCCCTCTAGTGCACCAACGTTGTGATCGTCACGTGCAGGAAATTGTGAAATTATTTCTTCTTTTTTGGTTCAGACTACTACGTTTTTTTTTGTGTCATGTCAAGTTAACCGATATTTCAAGATATCCGAGTTTGACGCCGCGAGGGATCACTGTATATATAACTTAAAATTGTGCCATTAGTCATAAATTGTTGCATTTCATTTACTTACAGAGCCTCCAGACATACACCTGTCGCCATGAATTGCATTAAGACACCATGGTGATAGGTCGCAAGCCTCCAAGGCCCTGGTGATGACGCGCGCAGCACCATGGTACTGCGCATGCCATCACCGTTAAAAAACGGTGTGAGGATGCTCAACACCCTTTATTTAGGGTGTTGAGCGTCCTCACCACCCTTTAAGGGTGTTGAGCATCCTCAACACCCTTTTTTGAGCTCAACACCTTTTTTTTGTTCTTACACCCTCTTTTCGTCCATACACCCTTTTTTTGCGAAAACACCTTTTAAAGGTGTTAGCCATGGGACAAGGTTTTTACACCCTTTTCGGCCAGAAAGGGTGTAAAAAAGTTTAGTGTGTATATTTGATAGCATTTTCATGTTATCTTGAATCAAAGGCGGATGGACTAAAGTCGATTAATGTGGGTTAGCGGGTAGACTAGGGTGGATTAGTTAGGTGAGTGAATGAGCTAATGTGTATTAGTTGGACTGGTGTGTTGATTCATTTGTATTACAGGAATTAGCGAGTCAGTTTAGGCAGATTAGACGGTGGGAACACACATGATATCTTTGGGTTCCTTGGCATTTGGAAATTTTGAAGCATTCTCTTTCTCGACCAATCACGAAATTTTCTCAAGCACAAAGTAGCCGCAAAGTTATGTGACAACCACCTTAACGCTATAAAAGTTCTTTCTTTGTGCCCGTATTGCGCTGTTCTGTTGTTTCTATATTAAAATTAACATCTCGCACTAATGTTAATAACTACTTGCCTAATGCATATTTTATATTCATCAAAGGGTTTTCAAAACATGTATATATATGAGGTGAGAGTGTTGGAAAGAAACTAAACTGAAAGAAAATAAGGGAGGAACGATCAACTGGTTTGATGCAAGAGACGCCCGATAGCATTCTTCAATACCTTCTCTTTGTGCTACCGTTCTGCAGCCTCCCACAGGTGTAGCATCTCAACCCCGAACACAGCCCCCTTGAAGCTGAGGAAGCAGCGCCAAAACTATCATAACAGACTCTTAGCAGGCGTTGCCCAACTTTGCCAACGATTGATTGCATCTTACAGCACTTCCAATGATCAATCGGAGACCACCAACGAGACAGTCACGATTGTATGGGCACCAGCTCGTACTGGCATTTCCGGCAAACAAGATCACCAACCTTGTGGCTCGAGATTTGACCCGCTTAGCCCGCGCTGAAGAAGCCGGGCCCGAGTGCATGCATCCTGCAGTCACAGAACAGGAAGTTACTCAGCCCTATAGCCTCTTCCGTAGAACGTATTCCTCCCTGCACAAATCGCTACCGATTAACCAGAAAAGATTACTCCGCGCCCTGCGGGCATACACCTTCCCACACACCACCAGACTCCACCTCTTTGACGGGACACAACTCTCTCCATTTTGTCACTTCTGTGGAGAGCCTGGGAACCCAATACACATAGTAGGCGGCTGCGACAAGTGTACCGTAGATCCACCCAACCTCCACGTTTCCATAGAGATTTGGGAGACAGCCATGGCCAGCTCCGGCCTTCAAGATCAGTTGCTCTTGATGGAAACGGCTGTCGATTCGGCCCCCTCGAATGAGGACGCCTCTCTGAACCTTTGCCTCAATTTAATTACACTTCATTTTTTCTCTCTCTCTCTCTCTCTCTCTCTCTCTCTCTCTCTCTCTCTCTCTCTCTCTCTCTCTCTCTCTCTCTCTCTCTCTCTCTCTCTCTCTCTCTCTCTCTCTCTCTCTCTCTCTCTACAAGTGATCATTACTGCTGCTTGTGACTTCACTTGGCTATCATCTTTCCTAGAGCCCAATCACTGTCACCGGTCGCTGAAGGGCCATTAGAAAGTTCCTATCTCCGGTGGTTCCCTATCCAATGCCGTCCTATACACGCCGTCCAATGAGCATTTATAGCCGTTCTTTCTTTCGAACAGCTCTGTTAGCAGATAAAAGATGAGCAGAAAGAAATTGCTCTAAATGCCACCTGCCACACTTGGCAGTCGGAAATTAACGCCGACGCCGGACTGTTTTCTACTTCTAGCACGGCTAATCATTTCGTGTTAAAGCTAAAGCGCCGTTGAAACTTGGGGTAGATGAAAAGCTCAGCAGACCAACCGATTTATTGACAATGCATATTTTTTGCCTCATTGTGCGAAAATAGGGGTGCGTGCGTGCGTGCGTGCGTGCGTAACATTTGATCGATCAAAAAAAAAAAAGATGGCGGGTGCGTACGATCTCCTGCCCGCCAAAGAGACCGCCCGTTTGCCAGTAAACTACCTGCCCGCCTGCCCGCCTGCCTGCCTGCCTGCCGTGCAGAACATTCTGGTGAGGATGCATGATTTGGGGACGTGGGCCGGCCCGTCACGAGCTGCCGGGGGGAGGACATGTTCGCCTTCGAAAAGGCTGTGGCGAGGACGCATTATATGGAGACGATGTGGGCCAGTCACCGGTCGGCGAAGGGAGTGGATCACAGGGCGGCACAGCGGTGGCTATGAAGAGCCATGCGTAAGAGCGCAGCCCTTAAGCACCCGCACCTGTGGTTTCGCGTAGTTTCTCAGCGTCGGCCTCGTTGTAACCGAGAGAACGAAGACGCCACCGAAGATAGAGCGAGCAGGAAAGCGGAGGACGAAAGTATGGCGAAAGTGGGAGGGGAGGGCGAAATTTCCAGACCGCGCGAGACATGCTCCACGGCAGCAACGCGTTACGAGATAACGACAGAGTATACCGCATGCCGTCGTGCATTTGTTGACGCGATCACACAGCAGCTATGCGCCGTCGCCGAGAAGACTACAGTTCGCGCTGCGCTCAAATTTCGCATTAGCGACTACCGTAATCGTCTGCCATATTTTTTTGTTTCCTCAGGAAAACAACTGTGGTGTATAAAATTGCAGTGGCATAAGCCAAGTATAAAATAAAATGAAATCATGAAAATGAACGATCTTAAATTAATAAAGGTAAACTTGCGGCCATAAAGAGTAATGCTTTCACATTCATACAAATAGGCAGCCTTAAGTGTCCCAACGAACCTTTTGTTTAGCTTCAGTTATTGTTGTAATCGTTGACCTATCTGTCACGATTTGGCCCGCATTCGTGAACGTGGGAGGGTCGTAGTACCCTCCACCCGAGTGACGACCCGCAGCGTGCTGGTGGTGACGGTGACTGACCGCGAGCAGCTGTGCTCGTCGGTGTTTATTAGCCAGCCGTACACAATGTTTCACACGGAGCCTGGCAGGGCCACCGAACTTAGCGGCCAACGAAAATTGGGGAGGGTGCGGGGGCGCCACATACTCGTCACATTACCATAGAAAACGTTTTGCAGTAGCTTGTACAGTTAAACAATCTATTGAAGACTTTAGATAAACTCGCCGCGGGGGCTCAGTGGCTAAGGCGTTGCGCTGCTGAGCACACAGACGCGGGTTGATGGATGCGAAAAGCGAAAACGTCCGTGTGTACGAAATTTCGGCGGACGTTAAAGATCCTCAGGTGGTCAAAATTAATCCGGAGCCCTCCACTACGGCGCGCCTCAACGTCTGCGTTGCGTCGGCGCGTTAAACCCAACAATAAATAAATAAATAAATAAATAAATAAATAAATAAATAAATAAATCAACACTTTCGATAAACGCTTTCACTCTTCCGCGCATCTGGAAGCACTGCGACAACTATAGCAATTGCCAGCAAAGAGCAACAGTGCGTGATTTGCTCGTCGCTGCGGATGCAGCTTCCGTTTCTGCTCCGCTTTTGTGGCTTTCTTTTTAAAGTGGCTATGAAATGCGTTCTATTCTGCAACTTAAGGAAAGCCGGTAAATAGCCGCTACACCGCTGTAATGATGTCATTCAGCGGTCGAAGAACGCCAAGACCGGGAAGGCGAGAAAAATATTTTAAGCAAATTTCTAAGTTATCTGATGAGGAGAGAGCAGTAATTTTTGGCTGAGGCACTTTGCGACCCCCTAATCTAAGTACAGGATGTGTTGGTTGACTACTTTTTGCAGGCATTTAGAAAAAAAGTTGAAAAAAGTGTTGCAAGGTCGCTTTAGTTTGGCCAAGGCAAAATATTTGCACAAAGAAACATTCATTATGACTTTTTTTATGCCGTCTTGATAAGGAAACGAAAAACGAGCACAAAAAAATTAACAGAAAAAACACGCCTGCTTTTTTTCTTCGAACCCGTTTGAACCGGTTCGAACCGGTTCGAACCGGAACGGAATGGTGCTCTGGAACCGAACCCGAACCGAACCCGAAAGGCTTGAACCCGAAAAAAGTCCGGTTCGACACCCTGTTGCAAATTAAGAGGAAATGTGAATTTCATTGAAAAGTGGTTACTCCATGAGTTCAGGTATATCAGTTACTTAAGATTAGTCAAATTGAATCAAATGAAACCAAAATTTAGTTAAGATGGATCCAAGTAAATTAGGATGGAGGAAAAAGCAAATTAAGAGGTACAAACTTGAATGAAGAGGAATCAGGGAATTGATCAATCGCATTAGTGGCCAATTAGATTATATCAACTCAATCAGAATGAATTATATGCAGAAACAGAAACCACATTGCGTGGGTTAGAGACCCGTCATTTTCTTGAATACATTACTATTTTAAATGTTTGTTATTTTCTTATGTCTGTAACGTTGTTAACTGGTGTTCCTTTTCTTGTGTACCCATTATTATTGTTTTAAAATCTAGATCGGCCACAACACGATGCCTGACGTTGAATAAATGTTGAATAAATAACCTTATTTACTTACTCATGCGATTTATTTCCGCTTGATTCCGTCCCTCTTAATTTGCTTTGTACCCCGTCCTAATTTACTTGGATCCATCTTAACTAACTTTTGGGTCCTCTTGATTCAATCTGATTCACTTTAATTCACTTTGATCTATCGTAACTCATTCAGTAACCCGTTACAAATCATTTTTATGCAATGAAATTCGTTATACTTCTTCTTAATTCGTAGTGATTCTTCATTTTTTGTCTTGTGGCGTACGTGACTTTGGTCCATTTTATTTACTTGGGCTCACGTTAATTCACTTTTTTCCATCGTAATTCCGTGGCCTCTGCGATCGGCTACCGATCGCGGAGACCACGGTAATTCACTCATTCATTCCCTTCAAGTTATTTTGATTCCTCCCAGTTCCCATTATATCTCCTCATTTGGTGTGTCTTCCTTCCTAAATAACTCGGGCTCGCTCTTGATTCACTTTGCTTCCCCTTAATTCAATTCGATGCAACGTAGCGCACTTAGTTCACCCAATTTAATTTACTCCGATTGTTTTTTATTCACAGTAGTTATTCGTAATTCGCTTTGCCTTTCTTAATTAAGGATTTGCTTGGATGCATCCTAATTCACTTTTGGTTCCTGTTGATCCAATCTGAATACACTTCGATATACGTTAATTCATTCAGTGACCCGCTATAATTCACCTTGGTTCAAATTATTAGGCTCTGATACCCCTCGATTCGCAATGATTCGTTCTCCATTTGCTTTGTCTTCTGAATTTTCTTCGGTCCATCTGAATTCAGTTTAGTTTACGTAAATTCTTTACATCTTGCCTAATTCACTCATTCATTCACTTTTAGTTACTTTGATTCCTCACAGTTCTCATTGATACCTTTTTTTTGTTTTGCTTTGCATTCCTGCTTAATTGGCTTGGTTTTGTTTTTATTCACTTTAGGCCAACCTAATTCCCTCAGTCATCCACTTTATTTATTATTTTGAAGTGTTATTTCACTTTCATTCCTTTTAATTCACTTTGATTACTTTTAATTGGCTTTGTGATCCTTGTCATGCCCTTATCCCCAATCATGCTTTGGTTCGCTCTAACTGCCTGTATCCCCCTAGAGGCGTCCAGGAGCTTTTCTACACGACGCGTGCTGACTTCCGGTTTATCATGGTAACGATGTGCTACAGCTGCTGTTTTGCCTGCATGCGAGAAATTACACATGATCGCGCATAGCCATCCTCTCTCTCCGTTCAGTGCGTTCACTGACCCCAAAGCATGGGCATTTGATCGGTTAAAGCTGCTCTAGGAAATCCAACTGTAGCCGCCGGCGATCAACTACCAACACTGGCGGCGCATAAACTCGCAGCCCGCAACGCTCGATCACACATAGCAGTTTTACAGAACGATGATGCGGCAGTTTTTTTTTTATACGTAGCATTCTTTGCCGAGTACCCCCACACCCATTACCGTGTAACACCCTGTATTTCCACAAAAATGCGGATTTGGCGGAAGTAACGCCTTTAATCGTTATAATTGTGTAAATGGATATATATTGGTCAGCAGAATTCTGAAAAATCAAAAGAATAAGAAAAATAGAAAAAAATAGCGACAATATCGAACCGTGTAACACCCTGCACTTCCACAAAACTGCGGGGCGGTAGGAACCCCTTTAATTGTTGTAATAGCGTACGTAAATGGAGATAATTGGTCGGCCACTATTTCGAAAAACCAAAAAATAAGAAAAATGGAAAAAAATTACACCATCTTCCTGTGGGGAACCCTGATGAGGATGCGAAGCATCGTGGCGGTTCCGTGTGGTTCCATTGTGTTGCCGTTATGTTGAGTGATCTGGTTTTTACTAGCGCCAGAGGGAATTCCGCGTCCGGGTCCACACCGGTGGCAAAGGCACGCAAGTGCTGTTGTGTTACGGTGAGTAGGCGGGGGTTCTCGAGGCGCCGAAACTCGTCCATCATGTTCTTGTCGATGTTGTCTCTGTGGTAGAATCGGTAGTCTCCGTCAGCTTTGGTGAGAGCAATGTACACGCCCTCCTCTTCGCAGCTTTGTCTTCTCGTTCTTCTTCTTCTTAGGCGGTTCCCCTACGGGAAGATGACGACGGTGGTTGAACGCGAACCTATCTCGTGATGGATTCTTTGGTTGGCCAATCCCTAGGGGCATCCTGCCACAATCAGCATCAGAGGCGCTGCGGACGGGGCTGGTTGAGCTGCAAGGCGCGTGGCGCTTCCCGCCACAGCTTTCCCACGGGAAATTCAGCATCCCCCTCTAAAGTTTTCAGTTCGTCGTTTCCGTTGACGTTCAGCTTCGCGTGCCTTCGTTGTATCAGTAGCTTCTTGACGTAGTTTGAATGAGTCAAGGACATAAGGCGCGTTCGTAGCACTTGCTCCTGTACCGGATTTGTAGCGTAGTGGGAAGAGCACCGCGTACCTCCCGTTGCGGCCAGAGAGTCGTGGGATCGAAACCGGGCGCCGCTAACTATTTCTTTTTTTTATAGTGTAGTATCGCGGAGCTGTGGGTGTAAGGAGGAGAGTTGCGCATGCGCAGTGTGAGTGTGGACGGCGCCGCCATCAACGACGCAGGACCAGGCGAGCCTAAGAAATGCTCCGCATTTAAAAAAATTGGCTGGCGATTACGATACTCCCTAAGGCGATATTTGGGCGCAGCAGCAGTGCGCTGAGGCAGCATTCACTCCTGGGTTCTCTTGCACGGTTCTCTTGCATTCACTCCCGGCTTGCACGGGAAATCGCCCCCTATGGAAAGGGGCGGCTGCAAAAACGCAGGAAAGGTTGCATGAGGCGTGATTCTCATCGATGAAGGGATAATACATGGTTTGAAGCCAAACCGGTGGTAGAAGAGCTTGAACGCAACTACGTGCGATGCCTGGAGGGTCTGTTCCAAGCGTTATCTCCCCTGGGAAAGCCCAGGCACCGAGGGCCGGGGGAACGCCTGTCCCCTGCTTAATCGATGGGTATCCGGCGGTGGGGTTCAAACCGGCCACCTCCCGCAGCCAACACGGGTTGGCTGCGGGAGGTGGCCGGTTTGAACCCCACCGCCGGATACCCATCGATTAAGCAGGGGACAGGCGTTCCCCCGGCCCTCGGTGCCTGGGCTGTTCTAAACGGTCTCTCCGTCACACCGCGCACTCCGGCGCCGCTAGAGCCATCTTATTGGCCGGCGAGTCCAATGACGTGCGTGCAATGCTTTTACTTTTTTTTTTATTAATGCGTGCTCGATTCGAAGACGTTTGTTATGTACTTTCGGCGTTGAGATCTGGCCGCGATATGGATTTACGCGAACTTCAGTAGTGTGAGAGCAGTCTGGAAAAACTAACCTGACCTGGGCAATGGTCGTGCTTGCGCGAGAAACGCGCAGCGCCCCGCGTCGTGTGTTGCACCTGGGCGTCAATATTTGTGTAAAGCACAAAGCTACATAACAAGCTGCCAGCCGGCGCCCACGCGACTGCACAAAGGCAATCGTAGGTAAAAACTGTCGGCAGCTGATTTTAAGCAACGCACGTACATACCGCGGTTTGCTGTGCATGTTTACGCCATTTGTTTAGATACCCTTATTTATCATCGCTAGGCAGCTACTCCAGGATACTGATTATTAAAACCAAACAAGCCGCGGATCTCGTTAGGGGCGAACGGATCTGATAGTACAGTGAAGCTAGAAGTGTCTAGTTCATATCGTAGCATCGCCCCCGCTCCCCCGCCGACCTCCCCCTTGTCATATTCGACCCGTAGCCGTAGGACACCGCGAGACGCTGCCGCTTCCCATCACTCATTTAGCCTCCGCAGGAATTTAGATCAAGGGTCATAATATAGTTTTAAACCTACAATTTCATTACCCAACAGCGCTTGCGCAAGTTTATTCAGCTTAGATTTTAAGTGACCCCAGTTTGCGAACTGTTCAGTCAACTGGGGCGGGTGGATCGCCATATCCCCGCCTTAACAACAAGTACCCATCTTCCAGCCTCTCCCTCACACAAACCCCTAACAACTCCACAATTCCGTAAATATTTTAAAATGACTGCAAACCAAGCAGCCTCATCAAGAAATGAGCATGACTAAGCCCTAGGAAAACCCATGTACGCTCCAAACGAAAAATATGACGCGTTGGGTGTGCGCAACACTTTTGAAGAACAAATCAAGGCGCAAGCCGTGCAACACAATGCGCACCTAGAGCACCTCACCGAGACAGCCGCGAGCAGACACCTATTAGACAGCCTGCGCATTTTATACGAGAATACCGTCGGCGACAACATCTCCACCCCTGCGGAGAGAGCTGTGAGTCCAGGAACTTGAGGAAATCCGCACGTTGTTTGTATTGACACAGCCACAAGGAGCTATGGTTTCAGCCGCTACCGACTGCTCGAGAAAAGTTCTTGAACCCTGCTCCACCCAAACAACTAAAGGAGGACGAAGAACTGGCCTTTGCCCTAGCCCTATATAGCAGCTACCCAAGTGCGGAAAATGATTAGCGATTCCCATCAAGCGATCTGCAAAAGGAAGAATTTCCAGCGGAAGGCGCAGGATCTTTACCCGCCATGAGACGAACCAAAACACCAGACCCCCGCACATGTGGCACTACAAGGCAACGAACGGGCCAACGAGGCTGCCCGAGATCTCACCCACCAAGAGCCCCAGCACACATTCCACAGACAACTCCAAAGATCGCGTCTGTTCTCGCCGAGACGTGCTTGTTCACTACAAAGGGGAAAGACGAAGCCACCCGGCTGCTGGCCCCTTGCTCACCAAGAAACAAGAAGTGGCGTGTAGACGTCTCAAGATGATCACTTATCCAAACCCAAGGCTGTACTGGCCCTTCCATTTGGAAATAGACAACGCTGGATGTAAACACTGCCCAAAGCTTGCGACCTTGGCTCGCATGCTATGGGAATGCCCCAGTATACAGAGACATGGGTTCGAAAATTCAAAAGGAACATTTATTATCACTAGTAAGGAGCAATGGGAAACAGTGCCGCACAGCGAAAAGCCTGAAATCCAACAGTGGGCCATCCAAAGGAAGACATCGCCAGGAGCCAAGGCATCTTGGCTGTCGTCTAGAATGCCACAGGCCTGAATAGGCCTCCCCTTTCGACCGCATAAAGTTATTTTCTCCTCCTCCGGATCGATCGGAGTTCAACATTTTCTAAACTAGCCATAGGATTTACTTGAAGTGAATTTAGTGCTGCAAAATATCACGAGCTAATTGCTAATTGGGCATATTTCAGAAAACTTCAGTGACAGAGAAGGATAATAGAACACTCAAAATAAATTCAACAAAACCCAAATTTAATGTCCACATGCGCCCAAATGCCCAGCTGTCAGTTGTACCACTGATGACGACCTTTGAAGGTTGGAATTCTGTAAATGCACCCAGCATTGTTTGCGAAACAGGGACTACAAGTTTATAGTGGCATGGGAGCACAAAGGGAAAGACACGTGAGCGTGGGGGTGCAAAAAAACATTTCTTGGTGCAACATCATCCACCCACCAGTTACGTATCCAGGATTTCATTTCGGGGGAGGATTGGGGCCAAAAAAGGTAATAAAAGAGCATGAAAGGATGAAAGTGCACACAAAAAAAATACAAGCCAGAGCAAGGAATTCATTATAAAGAAAAACAGCTTTGTTATCTAACTCAATAACCCGCACAAGCACTGTTTCAATTGCCTGCACAGTGGACGAGCAGATATCACCCTCATACCGAAGATCCACAAACCTCCAACTATGCCTGTACCTCTTCTGTTGGCAAAACATTTGAACACTTGGTACATACACAAATCACCACGCACCTTGAACAAGCGGACAGTATCCTTATGCCATGTTTGGCTTTTGTACCGGACTGTTGGCTCAACACGCGCTGTTACAGCCGAAAAAGGCGAAGAAAAAATTCTGGAGGCTCCGTTACATCACCTCTCTTTTTCAATGCTAATTACTCCACTCACCCATAAGACTCCACCAAATCTCAGACCTTCACCAAATCTCAGACCTTCATTACACTCTCTATGCCGACAACATCATACTGTGGACAATTCAAGGTCAGTTGGAGCCGACACGACACCCTACAGCAAGCTATAGATACAATCAACACGTATCTCATACCAAAAGGGCTACGCTGCCAAGCCGAGAAGTCTGCACTACTGATGCTTCGCTTACGCACGCGAGAAAGACCTGCCGAAACCCCATCAAATTCTACTCTGGCGATTAAAAACACTCCTATCCCCCAAGTTTCTGCTCTGTGTAATCTTGGCGTTCCTTTGCATCGTGATGGCCCGAGTGCTGCCCTTAGCCTCCAACTCACTAAAGCATGTTCGCAACTTACATGCCTCACTCAACGTCTAAGACACCAACACGCAGTACTCAGAGAGGATGAATCTTGCAAGCAAGCTCAAACAGGCCCTGCTGCTTAGTCGCATCACCTACAGGATGACTTATACTCCAGTCGAACCCCCCTGAATTAAGGAAATTTGATATGTTAAGGGGGAACATGGGTCTTTGGGACCAAAAAATTGCCCAAAAAAGCTTTTTTTCAGGTATCACTTTTCTCTTGATTTGCAGTTTTTCCTCCAAGAATTCCATATGTGGAACAGTGCCACCGACTTATAAAAGCCATAGAAGCCCGATTTTAATAAACAAATAATTATTTTCTTATAATTCCACACTTTTTCGCCTCGAGTGGTATCGCAGTGATACAAAACTCTCGAAAGGTACTATCAGCATCAAATGAAACGCTAACACGAAAATATGAACCTGAACACACAAATAGCACGATTTCTTTTCATGCAAGTTAAATGACGCGTCGCTTAGTTACAAAAACAAAGTTCGAAACAGGGGATTTCCAAACATAACAATAGCAAACCATTATATGAACTCTACGAACAGTACTTTTCAATTTTGCACGTTGTGGTTCATATTTTAATGTTTGCGTTTCACTTGACGCCAATAGTACATCCCAGCATGTAGTGCAGCTAGAAATGATCGTTTCTTTCGCACTGTGAAGCTGAATGTGTAAGCCATGCGATATGGGAAGCAAATTTTGCATTTTGTGTTTCAGTAGTTGTTTAATTAGCATTATTTTTAATTGGTTAGCAGTAGTAGTTCAAACCTAGAAGTTAGAGTTGGTGTAAACTTGTATGTGATTGCAAAACAAAAAAACTGCGTCACGTTTCATTCTCCACCACTTCTGGTATCTATTCATGTCTTGCTGGCAATCTTTTGTTGAATAGTTTTTTTTTCTACTGTTCTCAAAAACAATTAAGAAATTCTTTTAATTAACACAGAAACTAGTTGCCTCACATCAAAACTAATTAGATATTTGAAATCAGCTAAAAAAACTGAACAAGCCCATGAAGTTTCATCAGAATTGGTTGGAAAGAAAAAAAAAAAGTTTCTGGAACCAGTGTTTCCATGGAAAGCCTACAAAACGGCCCTTCACCTGCCCACCTTTACACCCTCACAAAAACTCTTGGGCACCCACAACACAAACTCACTCAAGTTCACCTTCAACTTGCCACCTAGCATAATCAGAAGTTCCAAGCAGGAAAATTGACCCAGAATGCAATACTGCACCGGCTAAGGAAATGATTACACACATGGTGGAGGGGCGTGTTGGCTATTGAAATGAACTTTACATGAAGTTTTGTTCACCACACATAAAATTAAAGGTAGAAACTAGCAGGAGGAGCAAAAACACTTTTCAAGACAACAATCAGTGTAAGTTCTACTGCTTTTCATTCAACTTAACAATTTTAGGCTTTCATATTTCCCAAAATTTTAACAACTGAAGGTTGCAGGCTGACAAAGGTTGATTTTCCTTGCACTTAAACTCAACATTAAATGCACATCTGTAGGTCTGTACATGCTTTATGCCAGATTGACTTCTATCTATCACCCGAGGCAAACTATATGTCACTGCGATCGCTAATCAGCTATAGTGTCAGCTCTCAGATTTTTTTTTATTAAAATTCGGGATTGGATGGGAATAATACACGTCTAAAATGTGATCCCAGTACGCATCCCCGTCGCCAGTGTTTTATTGTTCCAAGTGAAAGTGGGTCTTGTGAATGCGTTGTGGCTTTCTACTTGGAAAACACGGACAACTGGTACATTCAGCTCAATGTACAGTGATTTCGACATTGCTTGGCACGTAAAGAGGGTCGACATTACGGTAGTAATGACAGGGTAAAATGAATATTGGCATGACGACATACCAACTCAGGTGGATTAGCCAGCAACGACTACAGCTGCCATCAGAACCAATTGGCTGTTCCACCAAATTGCATTTGGCTGCAACTTCACATACCCACCCATAATTCTCACAAACCCATTGGCAGATGCAGAAGCCCAGCAGACACACCACAATGGAACTCTCTTGGCTATACCCATCACACGGCAAGATGCCAACACGATACTCTACCGAGCACGTAAACAAGCTACAGCCTAGCATTCGTTTGGCCCGCAGAATCGACATGAACGGACGACATGAACGGCTTCACCGGCTCGATGCAGAGCAAAAGTTCTAGCTCGCTCACGCTCCTCGGCTTCGCAGAAGTGAAGAGACATTGCTACACCGGCTGCGTCTTGGAGTAGCATTGACCTAAAGGTTTCCACACAATCGGACGCGAGGACTGCCCGGACTGCCTTCTGTGTGGTTGTCCTGAAACTATCGAACATTTGCTTAGCGCTTGTCCAAAGTACTCTAGTGAGCGAAAGATCCTTGAGGCAGCATTAATACTACACTTGGACACTCGCCCTGTAATAATCTGATTCAGCGACCCATTGTACATGAGGCGTTTATTGGTTGTACTGCTTGTGCATAGTTCATTTGCCGATTTCACCGTCATTCCTCATACCTTCCAGATTCATTCCGTTCTCTTTTTGTCCCCAGTTCCATTCCCCCAATGAGAAATAGCAGGCCCAAGTAGTTTCTTAGCCGGCCTCTTCTCCCTTTCAATAAACATTTACTCTCTCAAAAGGTGACAATGACAATGACCGCTGTTAGAAACTCATGGCCAATTCCCTTACTCTCATGACAAACTAAATTCTCACATACTGACAGAGTGGGACTGGCGACTGATAATGAAAGGTGCTTTCAAAATTCACGGTGCATTCACCTGTTCCTATAGGCTGTGATGTGAACATACCCACTTGAAGGAACACTCTGTGGCATTCTTTTTATTTATTTATTGCACAATTTTGACACAGGGCATCAAAGTAACAGAGGGGTAAAAAAAGGAAAGTGAGGGGATGCAAGCGGCTTCATGACCTACAGAATAGTGTATAGGCCAGTCTCGGCAAGAAATTCCAACAGCTGCTTGTGGAGAAAACCATGCGTGCAATGGGACACTAGTGCTTTTGCATTCCAAACCCATAAGAAATGCTTCGGTGTCCTCGAACTTCTTCTCCTGTCACTTACACAACATATAGGTGTGCACACTTTAACACATTTAAGCAAAACAAAATTTTTGTTCACTGACATACACTTACAGGGCAAAGTGTAGGTAACCTGTGGCATCACTACTAGTAACAGTGCTATGTGCACACACAAGTTTACCCCGGGGCACTATTTTTGGGGAAAATCACAGACCTATATGTTGTGGTGTACAGCTGACAATCAAACCATTCAAACTGATGGCCTATGTTTCATCACTTTTGTGGCAAATAATTTCAATGCAGAAGCTGTTTTAGCTTATTACTGGACATAACTGTAGCTCTTTTCAAATAGGTACTTCTCTGACAGAATCTCTTATGATGAAAACACTTGATAATTAGTTCAGTTGTGGAAGTTGAAGCTATTTAAATGACATAATTCAGTATGGGGAGGCAACTTCGTGTTTATATCTGTCGCACAGTGATGTCAACAGTACAAGCTTTCTACATGATGTTTTGCCAACAGGAAAGTCGGAATGGGACGTGCAGTACACACTGCAGGCAAACCGGGGATATTTTCCTGCTAGTGCTACCTTCTTTGCATGCCTTATTTTTCTCACAAGATGTAACCAATTCTCAGGACTGATCTAGGCAAGCTAAAAAAGTAACAGCAGATAACAGCAAAAGGAACAAAATGAATAAAAGGAACAGCAGATAACCTGTTACATTCTTTACCACAGATCAACAACAAAAATTTAAGCAATGGGGAAAAAATATACTGCACTTGTTTAGGAGAAGCAAATGTATGTATGGCTATTCAAGACTTCATTCGGCTTCATGTTTAAGTGACACACAAGAATTAAAACCACAAATGTGACAATTAGCAACCATAGATAGCGGGCTTGTAGTGTTGTGATTTGTCTGCGGGGGAAAAGTGCATTGGTGATTACCAGATTGACGGCACCAAATGACATTGACTGCGGATTACCAACAACAAATGTTCTAACTCCTTTGTCGTGAGCCAGTAAATGCTATTCTCTTTTTTTGGTTTAGTTACAGTTCGGGTTCAGTGAAAGCACTGTTTACTGCTGTACGGTCAGACCCAATGCTCCTGTGTTCACAATGGTCTGCAACACAAGAAGAGCTACTCGCCGACGGGATCCTGGCACCTCCTAGCAATGGGAGAAAAATTGTTCTTCTGTAATTCATGCTATGCACGACTACGCCACAGCTGGGCATCGGTACTGTGCATGCACTCTTCACCGCACACAACAGCATTAATTTTTGCCCAAAAATGTGACAGTCGACCGAGCTGTACATGGTGAGTTGCCCCCAGTGTCAACGCAACAAATGCGCCACGCCTGCTCAGCCGGGAAGACTCCACCCTGCGAATCCCCCTCCTCCCCCTTTACCAGTTTAATTAAAAAGTGGGCATAGATTTGATGGTCCCTTAACCTCGGTCAAAGAATGGGAACCATTGGATGATCGTGTGCATCGACTACCTTTCATGCCATAGTGATGCAGCTGCATTGTCATCTGCAACAGCTGCCAAAGTGACGAACTTCATTCTCAGTCGCCGTATACTTCAACATGGCCCACCTCGTGTCCTCATCAGTGACCGTGGGCGCCAGTTCACTGCTGACGTCGTTAAGGAGCTACTTCATCTGTCCGATTCTCAATTCTGCCATTCAGTGCCATATCATAAACAAACAAACGGTCTCACTGAGCGGACCATCCGGACACTCACTAACATGAATGCCATGCCTGTTGCTTCTGACCACAACTGGGACGACATCTTGCCATTTATTACCCATGCTTACCACACTGCCAAGCATGAGACAATTCTACCCAGTTGACGCACGTGTTCCCCCAACTACCTCAACACCATCTTCCCCTTCTTTCACGACGAGGCCAGCCTATCAAACACCCTCTGCGTTGCTGATGAAGCTCAGAAACTCACTAGTCTCCACATACTGCCGTCACAAGACCGCTCGAAACTCCACTACAACAGCTGACATCAGGAATTTCGTACTCGCGGGGAGACCTGGTTTTGCTCTGGACACCTCAGCGACAGCATGGACTGTGCAAGAAACTGCTGTCACATTAAGACAGCCCATTTGTGGACCTTGACTGACTTAGTTGTCTGAACTATGTCATGTTCAGCTTACTGCTTGAGGACGGCGTAGCCGCAGAACTGAAGTGGCTCGCGTACCTTGCTTGAAACGCTTTGAACCCCGTGACACTCACTGACTTGCAGAGATGGCTGCATCTTTGATGGGGGAAATGTTATGGCCTCCAGGGCCTTGCGATATTGGCTGCCTTAAATTTTGACACCAGCGAGAAAGATGTCACGTTACAATACTGAGGAGGAAGACGATGAAGCTGGCTGGTAGCCCAGTCCGCCATCTTGGCTCGCCACCCCTTTGTAAATAAATGAGTTTTTCACTGTAATGACAGCGTGGTGGCTGAAGCAAGCTCTGACAAGTGGTCTTGGGCAAGCAAGAATGATCCAGCTTCGCACCAAGCACTAGCCGAGACAGCATTCCACTCTTAACAGTTATGCTGAAAACGATAATTGTTTCACCTTGAACAGCTGGGTACAACAGTGGGTGTGAGGGCCATCCTCAACATATCACTCACCGAGTTTAAACAATAAATACGGCATAAAGCTGCATTATCGCAATTGACCATGCAACTGCCAAGTGCAATCAGCAGTGTTTGATTCACAAACCAAACCAGAGCTTTATATTCATGAGCGACAGTATAGCTATTGCTGTTACATCAGCATAGCTACTGCTGTTACATCTGTCAGAAGTGCATTGTGCCACCACCACTCACATCACATGGAAAGTTGACAACTCGAAATTCAAGTCTGCTTTTATCAGGTTGTAGGCACTGCTTACACACTTGTAACGCTCATTAATGTCCAGGTGGCAACCAAGGAGGGAACCACTTTTGCCGAAAAATGTTTCTCAGTAGGAGTGTGTTAAGACATGACGGCCAGAAGGCAGCCAAGCAATCATGATCCTAGTTAAAGTTAAAGGAGTCATGAGGACAAAACACAAATTCGATTCATTCGAAAGATTGCCTAAGAATCATAATGCCACCACTGTTAACGCACACTTCGCTTAAATAAGCTACATAATTAGGAAAAAATGGAATGGCCATGCGACTCACTAGCTCATTTCCCGCAACAGAACCTATGATGTCATATCAGCCCAGCTGCGCGATTGGCCGAGGACGGAAAAAGCAAACGCAAATTAGGCACGGCTTATAGGCTTTCCGAACGAACTATTTGCGCTTAAGTGTAATGCATATTCATTTTACAGCAGTAAGAATGGTGCAGTAAACAATGGAAGTTACGAAAACAGACGTAAGCATAGAAGTACCGATGCGCACTGCTGTTGATACTGGGCGCACTATGCTTGTTTTAGGTGCACAGCACTCTGCCGCTTTGAAGTTGTCTTACAGGACACTGGCCGATTGGCGTAAGCGGCGTTGTCTTACGTGACCCTGTTTGTCAAGGATACCCCAGGTTTCATGAGACGATAACTTATTACAGTAACGAAAACAAGCCAGGTGCAAATACGCTCAAAAACAAAGCAACGGCGGACAACAGTTCGTGGATGACTATAGTAGTACCACCTGGGAGGGCTGATGGACAGCAAGGCCGCAAACCCGAATGACGCAGTGGAATTTCGCTTGAATACACGCGCTCATGACATCATTGCTGAAATTACGAAAACCTACGATGTGGATGGAGATGCAAAATTTAATCTAAAGTGATCAATTTTTCAGTGAATACGGCATCATTTGATGCCGGACAAGCGCTGGGGGCACTATAAAACGCGAAATCTTTCAAATAAAACAAACTTGTATTCGGTCTTCATGGCTCCTTTGTTTATACAACGGCCGTTCCCTTAATTTGAAGTCACAGAAAGAAGCCAAAGTGCCCACTCCTTCAATTAAGCACAGCAATTCCAAGGCAGACACAAAGCTGGAACACTGAAGACTACACGAGGTTGCAGCTGTGCTATGACGATTCCTAAATGGCAACAAGCCAACTTTTTCCATTTCATTAATGTCGGGAGCAAAAGTATGGAGTCCACACAAGTGGCGGCCAAAATGTATTGCAGGGCCATCATGCGAAAGAGCTTCTGCTGTCGACACACTGGTTGTGCGTCCCATTTTAACTGCATGCACCTTCGTTGGCTCGCCTGAGTTGATACGCTTTTATTACGAAAAAGGACTGAGCTGTTTCGCTTCGGTTGCCCATGTGTCACACCTTCCCTAAGTGTTCTCGCTGAGCAATGATGAACGATGTAATTAGCGTAGAATGATATGCTGAACCAGTGGGCCGCTCTTGTTACTCCTTATCACGAACTCAAGCACACGACATGCTTCATTCAAACAAGGCCAGAGTATGCATTATTTTACTCTTGAGTCCCAGATTGTATAGGAAGTGCAATGATGACTGAAGAAGACGGAGTAACAATAAAGAACAGAAACACAGATGACAATTAATGCGCACACATATAGCAACTGCAAATTCAGCCACTCACTGGGGCCACCTTTGAAAAGAGGCACAACATGTGCAGCTGAAGCAACACTGTTCAGTCACTCTGCTTACCAACACTGCATCAACGCATAGGTGCAAACTATGATGCGTGCAGTTAAAATAAGCGACACAGCCTTTATCTCGGCAGCAGTCGCCCTTCCCCAAGGTGGCACTGCAGTGTGTTTTGGTTGGTGCTTGCGTGGAATCCAGACTTTAGCTCCCGACAGTACACATTCGGCCATGTGGAATGGTTATCGATTGATTTCAAAGAATGAGTCAGTTTCACACAAACACCAGTATACTCAGCTGGTGACGAGCCTGTTGTATACAGTGGGTGTACCCCAGAAGCAACACAGAACAGTATATCTGCTTTACCCCAACGAGCGTGCACTCTGACTGCTTGAACACTCCTGACACAAACAAGAGCACACTCAATCAGCCTAGCACACACCCAACCCAGACAAATGAGTAGACTGGGTCACTCACTAATGTTTCAATACACAGCTCTTGAAACTCCTATTGTCAGCTGTTAAGAGAGGTTTTGCGTGTACTTATACAGCTGCATGGTGTTGCTACAAAGCATATCCCCGCCTATGAAAAGCACTGCCCGTAGGATTACACCACCAGCGCCCGCACGCAAAACACACTTCGGCGCAAGCGTGCTGCTGAGCGCTGTTGCGCAGTGTACATTACGCTGTCGGCGTAAATAAATGCTGCCGGCTGCTGTCTGCAACAATCTTCGTGGATGTCTAGCTTACTGCAATAAAATATAAAATCGTGCGCGCGCTTACACGAATTGTCGCGGTCATTGCGGTGAACAGCATCACGGCAGCACATCACATACAACCAGTGGCACACAACAGTCGCCCGTACACAGCGCATCGGCGCGAGACCCTGGCCGTAGTCGTTGCCGCACCGCGAACTCCCACGGGCCACGGTCGGAACTTTTAGAAAGCAGTGGCACACAACAGTCGCCCGTACACAGAGCATCGGCGCGAGACCCTGGCCGTAGTCGTTGCCGCACCGCGAACTCCCACGGACGCACACAGAACTGACCGCTTGCTGGTTTGTCACTCCTTTGTCCATTTTGGACGATGGCGAGTACAAATGACGCTGTCAACTTCTTCAAACACACACACGCACACCCAAAAACAAGGACAGGCCAGCCGTCACCAACATACACATCGGGGTATGCTTGCTGCCATAATATCGCGGCACTGCGGATCTCAAACTAAGCGCCGTGCAGGTATGCTTCCGCCGGCACAAACAAATGCTTCGTGGATTTATACCTCGATTCAAGCAGTCACAAAATAGTCGCGACGTACTATAAGCCGGTGCGACTATTTTCCTCCGCATCGCTTCGCTTGAGCAACGCCGCCATGTTGTTTAGCCTGAAACCTTCTGATAGCCCTGATTGGCCAGTAGGAGGTCGGTAGGAACCAATCAGGGCGTTGGATGATGGCTGGCGAAACGCGTCATCATCGCGGTCCGGCGAAAAGTTGAAGTTGGCCAACTCCTGGCGGAGAGCGATTTTCGGCCGGAATGCACCGCGTTCCGGCCGCCGGAATGATTTTGGACGGGACGGAACGACCCCGCCGGAGGTACCGTTTATGGGCCTGAACGCACATCATCGTCACGCGCACGCCCCCCTCACGTTTTCGCCAAGCGTCGCGGCGTCGAGCGCCTCGTTGTGGGCACAGCATACTGCCCCCTCCCCTCGCCCACCGTACACTTTCGGAGAGCGCTGGCTGGCGGCGCCACGGCGAACCGCCCTACCCTCCCAATTTTGCGACACTCTCCTCCTTTGCTTTCTTTCATCGTTAGCTCTTTCTTTCACTTGCCATCGTTCACTCGGTTACGCCGACAACGCGGCTCAGCCCAGAGACGGCCGCCAAATGGCTGCGCCCTAAAATAGAGAACATTACGAACCATGTAACGCCCTGCATTTCGACAAAAATGCAGATTTGACGGAAGTAACACCTTTAATCGTTATAATGGCGTAAATGGATATAAACTGGTCGCCAGAATTCTGAAAAACCCAAAAAATTAAAAAAATAAAAAAATAGCGACAATGGCGAACCGTGTAACGCCCTGCATTTCCACAAAAATGCAGATTTGGCGGTAATAACACCTTTATTCGTTGTAATAGCCAAAATGGAGATAATTGGTCTGCCACAATTTTGAAAAACCAAGAAATAAGAAAAAAATAGAAAAAAAGCGATCATGGCGAACCATGTAACGCCCTGCATTTCGACAAAAAGGCAGATTTGACGTAACATTTTTAATCGTTATAATTGTGCAAATTGATATAAATTGGTCAGACATAATTTTGAAAAACCAAAAAAAAAGAAAAAATAGAAAAAAAATTGCGAAGTGATAGACCGTGTAGCGCCCTGCATTTAAACAAAAAGGCAGGTTTGATGGAAGTAACTCCTTTAATCGTTATAAGTGTGCAAATAGATATACCGTATTTACTCGCGTAATGATCACACTTTTTTTCCCAAAAAATATGATGCAAAGTTAGGGGTGCGATCCTTACGCGAGGTAAATTTTTCGGGAAAAAGTTTCAGCGCAGAAAATGCAAATTGCAGGTCAGAATGTTTACGATAAGTCTCATGAACATAATAAACATAACAAATAAAAACATAAAAACTCCACTGACCACCGAATGACCACCGAGTGATGCAAAATGCAGTGTTTTCACTACGGAATGCGTCGCTTGGCTGTGCTGACTAGGGAACGCCTATAGGCGGCCTGGCCATAGAGGAGTATTTGAATGTCTTCCTTGATGTGTCGTTTGGAGTGAGGGCGTACGACAAGGATCTCTGATTTTTTAGGTGAACACTGGAGGCCACAGGCTTTAGCACATTGGCGTACTAGAAGTGAGATGTAATGCGTTGGTGTGAGCTTACTTTAATTTCTGTAACTCCTAGCGCATGCGCAAGGTGCGCACACGGCCGCTGCACGTGCCGTGGGCCGAGCGCAAAGCGACGCGAGAGGTCGCGTGGCGCTATCACGTGGTAGGGTGCCTGAATGTTCCTCCTCGCCGCCCCTCCGTGACGGGTGGAGACAACTGCGTCGTCTGCTACGGAAGCCGCCATGTTGTCCCCGCTGCTGGGGCAGCGCGCTGCAAGCACGGGGATGTGCTATCGGATTCTTATATGCACACGCATTCCGTGGCAACAAACCGCTTCCAGAGTGAAGGAGAACTTATTTGTGGGCTTGTTTGTACGTTTTAACAGTGAAAACACTGCGCTAGCTAAGTCGACAAGACGAAATAGCGGGAAAAACACGGCACACAGAGGCGCATCCGTGCGCTACCGCGTACGTGCGTCTCCCACTTTTTTGTTTTGTAAACTTAAGTCAGCGCAATGTCTCTACAGTTTTATATGTAACACGCATAATAATGCATCAATGAGGCTCGCTTCTTGATAGTTAGTTTTGGTTTTAAATCTCATCTGCGAAAAAGTTGCGTCTTATGAGTGCATTCGACCGGCAATGTATTGTGCAAAGACTTCGCGGGAGAGGTATGTTACATGAATCGCTGTGTTTTTCCACTAAGTCTGTCTGATTTCGCAGTTAAAAGATAGTAATCATGAGCCTTCTTTGCCGAAAATCATAGCCGCAAAAAGCATACCTTGTATATGCAAGATAATGCGCAAATGGCGAAGCGAGGACTCAGTTGTTGTAGTAGTGTATGTAGTTGTTTCTCCAAGGGGAAAACAAAAGCTAAAAGTGAATGAACGAAATAGCAGAGGCTTATCTAAAGCACCGCGGTTAACACATAAAGAAAAAAAAAAGAAAAATCTGCCAAGAAGCCCCAAAAGTAAACGCTTTGTAAATGAACAAAACTGCCTAATCGGCGAAGCCATTTAATAGGTACAGTAAATAGTGGCGCAGCATGCAGAAGTTAATTTTGGGTGAGGGGGTGGACCTTAGAGCTGTGCACGGGCCAAAATTTCTAGGCCCAGCCCAACCCGCCCCGATAGAGACACGGCCCGGGCCCGGCCTGGGCCCGAGAAATTTATAAAAATTGAGCCCGAGCCCTGCCCGAGCCCGACGAATATTTAAAATCTGAGCCCGAGCCCGGCCCGAGCCCGACAAACTTCTAAAATATGAACCCGGCCCGAGCCCGCCAGAGTGTTGTTAAATATCCTCCCTAGTCCGACAAGATATAAACATGAACTTGAAGAAGTTTGCTGTTAACCTAAAAAGCGTAAGCACAAAGCGAATACGACTGTCTAAGATTTAAATTTCCTCTAAACTTGGACCGAACTTTGTACCACTTATCCTCACTTAGAAGCTGTATTTTCGGTAGCCGTGTAACTTCATTTGCCACTTCATTTGCCATTCTTCGAAATCAAGGCACACCCGAAGATACCTTAAATGATTCCGAGTAAGGGGATTTTTTTTATTATTGTAATTCTTCAACAGATATTGCACCTTGCGTTCTTCCGTTCCTTGCTGAAATTTGATCAGACGATGCGTCCGGTATCACCATTTGAATTTTGTCTTTCCCTCTAGTTACGTTGGCAGCATGATTTTATCTGCGCTTCTGTTCTTTCTTGCCTTTAGTCATGGCTCTAAAAAAATTCTTGCACGAAATAATTATGGGCTCTGCTTAGAAAATTGGTTCTTCAAACTCAGCTCACACTGCGAAATCCAGGCCACGTTTGTTCTGATTGTTTTAGTTTGAAAAGGAGAGAGCAAATACAATCATGTTGTAGTCGGTGGCTGGAGTGCCCTCGTTTTCTGGCCCGCTCTCTCCCACTATGCTGATGGTTTGATTGATTGTAGGGTTTAACGCGCCGACGCAACGCAGGCGATGAGGCGCGCCGTAGTGGAGGGCTCCGGATTAATTTTGACCACCTGGGGATCTAACGCGCGCCGAAATCTCGTACACACGGGCGCTTCTGCTTTTCGCCTCCATCAGGAAAACGGCCGCCGCGGCCGGGAATCGAACCCGCGACCTCGTGCTCAGCAGCACAAACTAAGCTGTTGGGACCCAGACGTTTCGTTTTTTGATGTGAAGGCTTTCTAAGTGCAATCGTCGTTTTATCATACCTTTTAACGGTGCGGTAGTGAATCAGCACTTCCTTTTTTTTGTTTTCACTTTACCTGAAATATCAACAAGAAAACTTTCTCTTGCCAACAATTTAGAATTTGCTGCACAGGATAGCCGTGCCTCAGGAACTGCCCGGGCCGGATCGGACCGGCACGGCCCGACAAAATTTTGGTTCAAGCCCGAGTCCGGCCCGGGCCCGAAATAATGCGTGCTACCCGGCCCGAGCCCGGCCCGCGGGTCGGGCCGAGCTCGGGCTTACGGGCCGGCCCGGGCCCACGCACAGCTCCAGTGGACCTACCTCCAAAAATGGAGGAGGGGAACTTGAAAGAAAACTATCAGAAAAAAGAAAAATCGATTCACAATCGATTCATAATTAAAAGTAAAAGAATTGGGGATCATTTGGTAAAAAGTTAAAAACAAACAAACACAACCAAACAAAGCGAGAATTCATGAAATATAATTCAAAGGGAACTGATTACGACAGCAAGTCTCCCAGTTTGCTACACACAGCCACATCTCGTTATAATACTCAAAATGATGCAATGAAATCCCAAAATTACGTGTCTGGTTCAGCACGTTCACTTGATCAATTAAAAATATTGCACAAGATACCACCACAGAAACATTCGCCAACATTCGCCAACCATTCCTGCAGTGGTTTGTGCACAGAGGCACGCAACAACCAGGAATTTTGAGCCGCTAATCGCGGCCAAACTGCTACAGCACGTCGGCCCCGCCGCCGTAGCGGGATTCGTAATGGCGGTCGGTGGCTCCGAAAACCGGTCGAGGCGGCGAGGGACCCTGCAAAGGATGTCTGCACCCTTCACGAAGGGGCGGGCGAGGAGGAACATCCAGGCACCCTATCACGTGGCATTCAGCGAGAATGCAGGGGGTAAAGCCCCAGATGTGCTTGGTGAGTGCACCACCTGTCTCCCCTGTCTCCGCGTCGGCTCGTAACTCAATCGGTAAGACAACCGACTCTCGCTTTGTTACTCTAGTAGTTCCAGGTTCGATCCCTGGCGGTGCCAGTAACTTCTTTTATTTGTTCGCACGATTTTTCTGTTGACACCAACGGTCGCGAAAAAACCCTTTGGGGTAGAGGTAAAAAGCTTTTCTTTAAAACGAGAAGACGGAAAAGGGGGCGGTTGTCCTCATGTACGACCGTACGCATGTGAGACGGTCACACGTGCCTGATTATTGGGTCTTGGCATGGTACACATGTGCTTTCGATTTTAATAAATCTTTCAGTTTATAGAAAGCGCTGGTGTCGTTTCCCTTTCGCGTCCCCGTGTCAGTTTGCGCTTAAGTTTAACTCATGAACAAAGGTGACTCTGCGAGGTTCGGGGCCGAGAACGACGAGAAAGAGCCAAATTGAGCTGCAGAGACTACTTGGTATTCTTCGTCTTTTATTGTATCTGCGGTCGTCAACAAAGGAAATCGCTAAATAGGGTCACCTTCAAATTTCGTGGAGCAGGGTTGGGAAAAAAAGTTCGATTCAGGGTCCTCGTTTGTGGCAGTTGTCTATTGTTCTGCAAATAAAATAAAATGCGTAAGTGATGGGACATTGCTGCCCCACCCAGTTTTTCAAGAAAAAAGTGCAGGGCCATGCCAGACAATTTCGTTTTTCTAGGAATTGTTGCTACAAAAGGTGTGAATTCATCCACTGAACATCTCTGAGCATGTTAAGGTTCAGAGTGGCACTCAGGGACGTAGACAGAAGGAGTGGGGGGGGGGGGGGGGGGGGGGGGGGCTCTAAAGCCTTCCTCGGAATTTTTCTCCTGGCAGCGTGTGAGCGAATGCTCGGGATCCTTTTATCAAATTTTTCCCTTTCTATAACCCTGAACTGCTTACTCCCCGTCCCCGTGGAGAAAAATTTCTGGCTACGGCCCTGATTGGGCTGGTTGCTTAGTTGAAAATGGGAACTTGGCTAGCGAAAAGGGAGACTCTATTGATTTTCCTTATCCCGTCTCACTTTACGCTGGCTAGTATTTCACGCTTCATTTGTACAATTCCCCTGAGGGAGGAATGAAACTTCTGTTACAGTTTCCTACGGCGTATGCATGTGAACACCCTCTGTCTAGGCTTGCATCCCTGAAAAAGGAAATATGGAAACAGGTTGAATGTGGCTGCAGATATGCAATCTAGTTTAAGTGCGAGTATGGCGCCGGTTGCTGCAGTGTTTAAAATAAAGTGACGTTGCACATTTTTAAATTTAGAAGGCCTGTTTCACACTCCCCTTGTGATAATTTACTTGCGTATTCCCTCGCGCACTTCACCACCCACACCACCGCTTCGCAACAAGGGGTCCTCCATCGCTTTCACCAGTTCACAACGGTTCCGCGGCATATGCAGCGGTACGTGAGAACCGCTGGTCAAACCAATTTTGCACCCAACTGAACAGTAAGTCGAAACTAATCAGGGAATACCATAATTGCGAACTGAAAACGCGTACTTACATTCCGAGGGCTAAAATAATGATCTAGCAGTTGATTCTTTTTTTTTGCTTTCTTTCATTAGAAGAACAATAAATCAAGGCACTTAGCGTGTATTTCAATTGGCCTTGTAAGGAAGCATTAACAGCAACAAAAAAAGAAAATTTGGTGTTCCGGGAAAAATTAGACAAACAAAGGCATACATGAAAGGTATATATGGAGGCCCTGGCGATCCATGAATTCTACACCGGGGCCTACAAAAAAAAAAAGAGAAGCCAAAAATTCCCCCGCATTTCCCCGAGGGGGAGAATGTGAAAGTGCGAATGCACGGTTGTCGGCCCGCTTGCGGCGCTTGCGCTCGGCCCCCGCAGCCCACCGCCTCGCCGCCTTCTCTTCCATCGGGTTTGTAGTATCACGTGTACACCACGCAGTTATCAAGCCGCTATAACGCCGCTGAGTCGCCAACGCACGCCACTGACGACGTAGTTTGAATGCGTTAAAGATATAAGGCGCGTCACTAACGCTGATATCACGTCGCGTCCGTGGCTTGGTCGGTAGAGCGTCGCGCTGCGGCCGCAAAGTCCGCGGATCGAAACCTGGCGCCGGATGCTGTTTCTTTTTTAAATATAGAGGAGCACTGCGGACGCCGACGCCGCCGCCGCCGCCGACGCCGGCGGTGGATGGTTTGGGGTCGCTTATAAAGTGCATTCGCACTTAAAAAAGATCTAGGTCCGAGACTGACATCCGGGCTGCACCACGGCGCCCATTCCGGGGCGCTATCCCGCTACTGCGAGACGCGGGAGCTTTTGCCTGCTGCGTCTCCGCCCTGGGCCGGTTCGCTCCTCCTTAGGCGACCTGGCCGCCCCGAGCTCCCCCGGGGTCACCATATCGACGCCCCGCTTAGCGCGGACGTCCCGTCAACATGGCCAACCGCGGCACAGGACCCCCGGCCTCAGCTCGTCCTCTAGACCCGGCCTCCCAGAAGCTAGATTACAGGGGCTCGCCACGACCCCTTTTTTTTCTTTATTACCGGCTTGGTACAGAACATGCAATACAACCTTTGCACAACACAAGCTTAAAAGCACTGGCCGAGCTCAGGCAAGTGCGTGTGGGTTAAAACTGCTTAAGGGCTACCAGTTCGTTCAGTACATTCATCCACAAGGGTGGCTCATTCTGGGAGTTGTAAACATCTCTTATAAATGCGATGCTTTCCTTAAAGTATTCCCTCGCCGGACGTGCGTTGGCGTCGGCGTGACGAACTGCCATACGCGTTTTCCACAGACTGTGCAGGCTGAGGAGAATAAACATGTCGTGGGGCACGCCTTCGTCATTTTCTGTCGGCAGAAACCGTATGCCGTAAGGAGTTATCGGTAGATCTTTCTTTAAAGTTCGCTGGAGGATGTCCCAGTGAAAAAAAGCGTCACTGCAGTCAAGAAATATGTGTTCAATAGTCTCTGGTTTACGGCAGATAATGCAGTCAATTCCCCAGGGGACCAACAACCCTTTTTCTTGTAGCCAAGGTTTGACTGGTAAGGTGCCGCTGTGAAGTTGGAAGAAAAAGGATTTCGTTGGTGACCGGACTGGCATTTTTTTAACTCTTTTTAAAACATCTTGTCCTGGGCCTGCACAGTGTAAGGATCGGTACAGAGGCACCGGCATTGTCACATCGATCAAGTCTTGGTAAAGTCGTTTGCGGGTAACAGCACTGAGATATTCGATTGAAAATCGCGCTTTTAAGAACTGGTATGCCAGCACCACTTCTCGTAAATATCCCCTTGCAGTCGTTCCCCTGGTAACATAAGAAGACACAACAAAGTCAGGCAAGGAATCACACAGCCTAAGTTGGATCATAGTACGTAAAAAGTCATTGCTTTGGTCGCGTAGAAAAACAAATCTCGACACAACTTGTCTCACAAACAAATGAACCAACCCCAAGCCGCCACATCTGACAGAACGAAAAAGGTTTGTGCGGCTAGTGCGCTCCCACGTGGAGCCCCATATAAATACGGCAAAGACCCTATGCAATTTTTGCACATGAACCCTTGTCATGTATAGCACTTGAAGAACATACCAGATCTTTGCAACCAAGAACAAATTGCACACAGTTGCACGTCCGAACATCGATAAGTCGCGACCGCCCCACTTAGCCGTTTTTTCCCTCACCCGTTCTATCTCCGCTTCCCAGTATTCTTTCGTGTCGCGGTACTGGTCAAGTGGTACGCCAAGGTATTTTGAGGGTATGGTGGCCCACTGTGCCCTTGCGAATGAGGCTGGAGTGTTATCCCACGCTCCGTGCCAGAACCCCGCAGTTTTGTCCCAGTTAATTTCACTTCCTGTCTGTTTACAAAACATTACGGCATCATTCACGGCTTCACAAACACTCTCTTTGTCAGTACAGATAAGGGCAATGTCGTCGGCGTACGCAAGGATTTTGACTTCACTTTCATGAAGCTTGAAACCGTGTACGCTGTCATTGTAGAGCAACTTCAAACAAAATGGCTCGAGGTACAGAGCGAAGAGTAGAGGTGCCAGGGGGCACCCTTGTTTCACGGATGACAGGATCTGGAAGCTACTGGTTATTTTCTTATTTATGATGAGACTCGCTGAGCAATCGGAGTAGCTCATTTTGACGCCTTCTAAAATGACAGCACCTACATTAACATGCTCCAGGATATCAAACAGGATTTTGTGGGTAACGCGATCAAACGCCTTTTCTAAGTCAAGTTGTAGTACGGCGACTTGTCCACCCAGAGCGTCTACGCACTCTAGGATGCTCCTGGCCACATGAATGTTGGTCTGAATAGAGCGTCCTTTTATCCCGCACGTTTGGTGCGGCCCAACAATATATGTTATAGCTGATTGCAACCTGCTTGCTAAAACCTTCATAAAAATTTTGTAATCAACGTTCGTGAGACTGATTGGGCGGAAGCCCTTCACCGACAATAATTTAGCGGGGTCGTCACTCTTTGGAATAAGAACAATGTGCGAGTGTCTGAACGATTTTGGCAGCCATTTTTTCTCATATGCTTCCTTTAACAAGTAGTAAAGGATCATCGCTAGTTCACCTTTGAATGCTTTGTAAAAACAAGCCCCTAAACCATCTGGTCCAGGGGATTTGCCCATACTCAATTCATCGATGGCTTTCTCTATTTCTGATATGCTTATGGGTCCTTCCAGACGCTCTCTTAGCTCGTCATCCAACTTAGGCATCGCAGATAAAAAACACTTTGTAAATCCATCTTCGACGTCCCGCCCCTTCCCTAGCAGTTCGCGATAGTGCTCTAGGAACGCTTGACTGATCGTATCGCTGTCATGGGTAACTTGGCCGTGATAGTCTATAGCTGTGATTTCGTTCTGCCTTGCGTATCTTTTTTCTTCGCCCAGTGAACGCTTCGTTGGCGCTTCCCCTAACCATAATTTTTCAGCTCGTGCCCGTATTACAGCCCCTCTGTATCTTTCGTTATCTATCAGTTCAAGTTGCGCCTTCACCTCTCTGATAGCATCGGTGAACTTCCCCGGCTGAGCTGTTTCGATGCTTAAAAGAAATTCAAGCTGCAGCTGCAGTTCCTTTTCTTTTTTCCTTTCGTCATGTCTTAGTGCACAAGCCCTTTCAATGGCGTCCATTTTAACTTCCTGCTTAAAGTTTTCCCAATTTGGTATAATGTCTTTCTGCTCTACGTTTAACAGAGCCTTAAGTTTTTCTCTTACTTTGCCAACGAACGCATCGTCTTTGAGAAGTTTTGCATTAAATTTCCATAAGGCCCAGTCGAATTTGTGTTTTCTTTTCCCGTACCCCAAATCTAGCATCACTAAACTGTGATCGCTGACGCTAATGTGTATGACTTCATAACAACAACAGAAAGGCACCAGACCCGCGGTTACGTATATCCGGTCTAGCCTGGCATGGCTATCTCTTTGAAAGTGGGTGTACTCGATGGGTTTCCCACCCGAGAGTAGACAGCCCACGTCTTCGAAATGTAGATCATGTAACATCCCATTAAGAAACAAAGCACTTGTATCACGGATGGGCGAATTCGACACTCTGTCGGGTGGTTTACAGACGCAGTTGAAATCACCTAACAGGACGACATTTCTTTCGGATTTAAGATAGGGTTCAACACTTTCAAAAAACTGCTTTCTGTCATTAGATCGGGTGGGGGCATACACGCATACAACTCTCCATTTCAAACCGGTAAAATGAAAATCGCACACAATCAGGCGGCCATCGCTGGCCGACACAACGTGCTCAACATCAATGCCGGAAGACTTACTCAGAAATAATGCGCATCCACCGGACGTGCCAACCGCGTGAGATACGCATACATTGTAGAAAGCACTATAAAGCTGCACCATGCGATCCGTTTGCTCTTCGCTTTCGATTTTTGTTTCTTCCACCGCAAGCACGTCAAAGCTGTTATCTACGAGAAGGCGTTTGAGTTGATGCTGCCGCCTTCTCGCTGACAATCCACGCACGTTCAACGTGCCTAGGCGTAGGTTATTCTTCAGATTTAGTGCCATATAAAAGCTAGAGCAAGCGGACCTCACGGTGCTTACCTTTCAGTCGAGGCAGATAACACCACGCTGGGCGTTCGAAACTGTCCTCTCGTGCGTATTGTTCATTTTTTGGCGCCGGCTGCTGCACATACCTCGGCACCATAAGTTCAGTTCGCCGTATCCCACAAACAACTTGGCCGTTTGTCCGGGCGTGCATGGCGTTCGCAGCTATGGTGGCTGTGACGCCCAGGGTGTCGCGGCGGTTCTTCGGTCTGGAGGTATCGTTGGCTTTGGCTTGAAAGATGGGCGTCGTCCCGGGGCCGATTTTGGCGGAGGCTCGTCCGGAGTCGCGGCCACCGTGCTCAGGCCGTCACTGGTGTTTCCTTCATGGTGCCGCTTGGCCGAGGTGTTGCTTGCGCCGGCGTCCTGGTTGTCCATGGGCTCGGGGTCCACCGCGGGTGGAACAGCGCAAGCGGTAGAGGTGTCGTTTTCCGCTTTTCCGTCCTCGTCAGACAGCGGTGGATGTGCAGTTTCAAGCTGATGGTTTTCGTTGCTTCCAGCTTTTCCGGAGGAAGCGCGGTCGTCGTGGAGTTGCTTGGTGGGCGATGGCTCAGTGGGCGTATCCTCCTTCACTGCGAGGGCCATTTCCTCGGCGTCAGCCTCGTCCATAAACAGCTCTCGCTTGTCTTCGTTGACGGTGCGCGTGGCAGCAGTCGCGTAAGTTTTTACGCATTCAGCCGCTTCGTGTCCAAAGCGGCGGCACGAGGTGCACCGCGGCACGCGACACTCTCGCCTGATGTGACCTGTACGTTGGCACCGTAGGCAAAGAGGAGCTCTGCCCGGCACCACAACGAGCGCCTTGGCACCGGCAATCCTTAGTTCATGCGGGATGTCCTCGGGCATCACACCAGCATTGAGCCTGAGCACGGCTATACGCGTCATGCTGCACTGGCTTCCCCAGCCTTCCACGCGCCACTTTTCCCGGCTCACCTCGATAATATTGCCGTACGGAGTGAAGGCTGCCCTGATGTCGTCGTCTCGTACATGGTGAAGCATCCAGTGAAGCTTCACACGGACGTCTCGGTTGCCCGGGTTGACAACAACGCATTTCCGTCCTTTCACTTCCATCTCGGTCTCGGTCAGCATTTTCTGCGCGGCCTCCGGTGTCTTGAAAGTTGCAGCCCAAACGTGGTTCATTTGGTGCGGTCCAAGAGCGAGCACTTCGCCGAGCAGGCCTCGTTGCAGGAGCGCGTCACGGAAATTTTCGACGTGATAAGGCCGTCCCCTCATATCAGCATGAAAAAAAACTGTGTTTAAAACAACTGGTCCTGTTGGCAGCGATGGCAAAACGATAGCATAATCCTGGGAGTCATCTTCAAACCTGTTACCGCGGCCCGAAGGGCTCGCTCAAAACGCCCCATTGCTGGAGCCAGACATTCTGCGACCGCTCCGCTCGGAAGCCGGAAGTAGAATCCCGCCACGACCCCCAGCCGTCGGCGAGCGTCGCAGCGGCCGCATTCAACACTCGTCGGTCGATGGTTTTTTTTTTTTGCATTCTTTTATTAGCAGAACAATAAATCAAGGCACTTAGCGTGTATTTCAATTGGCCTTGTAAGGAAGCATTCACAACAACAACAAAAAAAGAAAATTAGGTGTTCCGGGAAAAATTAGACAAACAAAGGCATACATGAAAGGTATATATGGAGGCCCAGGCCATCCATGAATTCTACACCGGGGCCTACAAAAAAAAAGAGAAGCCAAAAAAGATCTAGGTCCGAGACTGACATCCGGGCTGCACCGCGGCGCCCATTCCTGGGCGCTATCCCGCTACTGCGAGACGCGGGAGCTTTTGCCTGCTGCGTCTCCGCCCTGGGCCGGTTCGCTCCTCCTTAGGCGACCTGGCCGCCCCGAGCTCCCCCGGGGTCACCATATCGACGCCCCGCTTAGCGCGGACGTCCCGTCAACATGGCCAACCGCGGCGCAGGACCCCCGGCCTCAGCTCGTCCTCTAGACCCGGCCTCCCAGAAGCTGGATTACAGGGGCTCGCCACGACCCCCAGCCGTCGGCGAGCGTCGCAGCGGCCGCATTCAACACTCGTCGGTCGATGGTTTTTTTTTTGCTTTCTTTTATTAGCAGAACAATAAATCAAGGCACTTAGCGTGTATTTCAATTGGCCTTGTAAGGAAGCATTCACAACAACAACAAAAAAAGAAAATTAGGTGTTCCGGGAAAAATTAGACAAACAAAGGCATACATGAAAGGTATATATGGAGGCCCAGGCCATCCATGAATTCTACACCGGGGCCTACAAAAAAAAAAGAGAAGCCAAAAAAGATCTAGGTCCGAGACTGACATCCGGGCTGCACCACGGCGCCCATTCCGGGGCGCTATCCCGCTACTGCGAGACGCGGGAGCTTTTGCCTGCTGCGTCTCCGCCCTGGGCCGGTTCGCTCCTCCTTAGGCGACCTGGCCGCCCCGAGCTCCCCCGGGGTCACCATATCGACGCCCCGCTTAGCGCGGACGTCCCGTCAACATGGCCAACCGCGGCGCAGGACCCCCGGCCTCAGCTCGTCCTCTAGACCCGGCCTCCCAGAAGCTGGATTACAGGGGCTCGCCACGACCCCCAGCCGTCGGCGAGTGTCGCAGCGGCCGCATTCAACACTCGTCGGTCGATGTTTTTTTTTTTTTTTTGCTTTTTTTTGTTAAGTTGTCGCTGTCTCGCTTATCACTGGATCGATTGATTAATTTATGCCCAGAAACGACAGCCCTACCGGTGTAACGATTCCAAGAAATATCGTTTTAGCTGCGATAACGGAAGTAACAGGTCGCAATTTAGGTCAGTCGCGGGGAACGGGAATGTGGCGCCACGACGGGATGTGAAAGGTAACCTTCATGACCGCACAGCTTCTCTCAGTCTCCGCACTACGGAGCAGAAATCAAACAGGTGGGCGCGGCTACATTAAAACGGCCGTGTTATGGGTCTCTTAGTGGCGGAGTACCCGATGATTGGACGATCGCTAAACAGCCGGTTCAGTCGCACTTTATCTATTGTAACATTTTTAATGTTTTAGTGCGAACGTTTGTTGGAAGCGCGGGGAAAGTCTTAGATGCGGGGAATAACCCCCCTACACGCCGTCGCATCAGCGCTTGTCGCTATTGCGGACACAGCCTCGCCGCACGACATGCGCTGCCAGCGGCGACGTACGAGATCTGCAAGTTGTAACGTACCATTAGTCGCACAAAGGCCAACGAGATGAGCAAGTTGTAATGTGCCATTAGTCGTACAGATGCCAAAACAATGTATAAATATGAGGCATTTCAACACAGGATGCTAATAGAGAGGCCATTGAAATTTGTTATTCGTGCCGAAAATGGTTTGTAATTTTTTCTCTCTCTATCCGAGCCTTTTCAGCAACGAATGGCAACCACAGTAGAAAAGGTGTGTGACGGCCTAGGCGCCGAACTCGGGGGGGGGGGGGGGGGGGGTGCTCGGTGGCCCAAACCCCCTCCGGGGTTTACCAGGGGGGGGCAAAGGCACCCAACCCCCCTGCGATGATGACTCATGCGCCCTCCTCGCCCTTCTCCATAAAGTTCCAATACCTCTCCCATTACGAGTTGAAGTGTCTTTTGAGTTGCCGTTAACTTCACTTCAAATTCTATTGTGGCTAAAAAAGCGTAGTGCATTGTTGTTGGCGCAGACGTGCAGGGCCTACTTTTATACTTCCATTTCTTCCTTCAAATCCTTAGCATAGGAGGACAAGCACCCTAGATGCAGCAGGGGCGGTTGCGGCGTCCGTATTTTTATTTCATGTTTTAAGTTGTTGACTTTGAACGTCAGGCACACAATATATATATATATATATATATATATATATATATATATATATATATATATATATATATATATATATATATATATATATATATATATATATATATATATATATATATATATATATATATATATATATATATATATATATATATATATATAGCGTATGAGAATAGGAAATCAGGGACTCGAAATAAGCCAGAAATAAGAATTGGCAGTCAAGAAAACCTCGGAAAGCAAAGGGGAGAATGTGGTAGGTCATTGAAACAGGTAAAAAATTTGGAAAGACCGAAAGAAAGTGGAGAAAAAATGCCCGCCGGATGGGATCCGAACCCACGACCTCCAGAATACCGGTCTGGTGCGATGACCACTACGCTACCGGCGAGGCTATTTCCCCTCCACTTTCTGGTGTATTTATGTTAAGGTAGTTTTGTTTCCCGCGCTTGGGGGTGGTAGCCAGCGCCACTCGGACAATATATATATATATAGGCCGGTGGGGGGCCCTTTATCCGGGGAGATGAAAACTTTACGCATATGAGTGACGGGTTTCGAGGTTAAAATGATTTTTCCTTTTCCCCTGCTGGGTAACGATCACAGACCGATAAACAATTACCCAATTCCAAATTGGCAGCGCTGGTCACGTGATTCGCGACTAAAATCGTTTCTTATCCCTAATCATTTGAAGGAATTCTGAGTTTTCTGCACCGGCGACAAAGGAAGGTGACTTTTCTGTATTATTGCATGCGTTAAAGGCCAGAAAATGGGGGCGTTACACGAGGGCAGTGTGGTGGCCTGTAGCAGCAGCTGAGTCCTGACAAGAATCTTAAAATTGCCCTTCTTCTCTTTAACCATGCGTAAATTCACAGTCGGTGCGGGAATATTTATACCATGTGTTAAGAACCGAAAATACAGGTTCGGTTACAGTTGCGGTTGGGATTAGTTAATTTAGTCAGGTTCAGTTCCGGTTCGACTAAATTATGTACCGAACCTGTTCGCGAACCGGTTTGGTGAGTGGAAATATCGGTCCAGGGAGAAAAAAATTGTCTAAAAGTTCAAGCGACCATAAAAGCAACATACAAGCAAATATTTACTATACGATTTTAAGCAATAACAGTTGTGCAATTTCAAAAACAACTATAAACAATTGGGCCAGATACTGCGGAAAAGACGTGAAGCAGTGACAACTCACCGGCCACTTTCTCACCTAGCCCTTTTGTCGTTAGGGGCTGATTCGCGGGTGTTTTCACGAGAGATGGGATAGGTTTGTCCAGTCAACATTTTTAGTTTAAAGTAACAATTTATATATGGCTTCTCAAACTCAGAGAACAAGATATCTGAACTTAATTGGTGAAAAAAAAAACATTCCCTGTCAAAAAAAAAAAAATCCCAAAACCGGTTCGGGTCACGCAGGGGTTGTACGAATCACGCGAAATTCAAAACTTTCCTCTAAGTAAAACCCAAGCTATTACAGCTATCGCAGCAGATGTTTTTCTGTCTAGACTTTTTATACTTTTAAACGAGTTAACGCATGTATTTTTGGTTTCGAGAAGAAATTGCTTCCAACGTAAAATAACAAACATGACATTTTCATAAACTGCAAAATGTCGGGTCCTGTTAATCTAGCTAAACAAGCTAAGGAGAACAATTTTTTTCTGTTGTTTTTTCATCACTTTTATTCCAATTTTACTTTATGTAGGAAGAAATGGTTGAATTAAAAAATGCCTCGCACTACACACAAGTCTGGAAATTTGCTGCAAACGGAAAGGCAACATAAAAAAACGTAATCTTCATATTTTTAAAACTTTCACAAATCTTAGCCAAGGTTGTTCTTTATTGCATACGTGAAAAATATGCTGCATTATTCGTGTAATTTTGGAGCTACAAAGCACGGCATATGACCCTGTTACGATATTGCGGTGACACAGTGGTTTGTAACGATGGCCCGTACGAACTTGTCCGATTTAGGCTTCCTGGGAAACTAACATTAAAACAGGCATAATAAGCAGTGATGACAAGTTTGATTATGTGAAAGGTCGGACAAAGGATGGAACGTCTGGAGAAAAATGTACCTCTTGGTTTCATGCTTAATCCGTGGTTGAGGGCAGCGAAAAAAAAGAATAGACTATTCGTAATGAACTCTCCGCGGAATAATTTAAGCCAAGTGATTGGCCTTGTCTTTTTGTTTCCCTTGGGAAACACACTTGTAAAAAAATGCGGGACAATCCACCCTGTGAAGGTGGTTGGAAAGCGAAGCTGTAAATGACACCCACGATGATTACCCATGCGACGTCACTTGAATTCACACACGTGGCTCTACACAGAGGGAAACCAGAGACAAGTGAAATGCACTTAACCACATTCTTTATTAGTTCAAAGACATATACCTTGCTAGGGTTAAATCATTGCACGATCCACGAGTTGGTTGGTTGAGGTGCATTGGTGAAGCAGATGGGTGCAAACACTTTTTTTATAAAATTAAAGGAAGCTGAAACCCGCTGTTAGACGATCTCACTTCACCCCTGTCTCTGCCGCCGCCGACGGAGGCGACGGGATGGGCCGGAAAGACGGAGAGGTGAGATACCATGCATTAGTGTGAGCTTCCTGTCATCATAACCATCATCATCAACAGCCTACGCTCACTGCAGAGCAAAGGCATCTCCAATATATATCCAATTATCCCGGCCCTCTGCTAACCGCGACCATTTTATCTCAGGAAATTTCTTGATCCCATGTGCCATGGGCAGATGGGATCCACGCTTCCCTTCTTTAGGGATCCACCATAACCTTTAATGGCCAACGGTTACCTTGCCTTCGCATTAACTGCCCTGCCCACGCCCATTTCTTCTTCTTAATTTCCACTAATATGTCCTTAACACGCGTTTGTTCCCTGACCCACTCCGCTCTCTTCTTGTCCCATAACGTTACACCTATAATCTTACGTTCCATTGCTCGCTGAGTCGTCCTCAATTTAAGTTGAATCCTTTTAGAGAGCCTCCAAGTTTCTACCCCGTTCGTGAGTACCGGTAAGATGCAAGGACAATGGTAGGCTGCCATTCATTATCTAAGAATTCCTGCCGAATGGACTCCATTCCATGCTTATCTTTCTAATTATCTCCGCCTCTTGGTTTGTATCCGGGGTCACTACTTGGCCTAAGTAATTATACTCGCTTACCGCTTCCACTGCCTCGCCACCTATCTCAAACCGCTGTGCTCTCCCGAGGCTGTTGAGCGTTACTTTAGTTCCTTGCATATTAATTTTCAGGCCCATGGTTTTACTCTGCTTGTCCAGTGCGGTAATCATGCGTTGTAATTCGTCCCCCGAGTAACTTACCAAGGCAACGTCATCAGCAAATCTAAGGTTACTGATGTATTCTCCATTAACCCTTATGCCCACCTGTTCCAAATCCAATGTCCTGAATACCTCTTGTAGACACGCTGTGAATAACATTTGAGCGATTGTGTCTCCTTGTCTGACCCCCTTCCTTAATTACCATGCCTTATTTATTTTGCTGCTCTCCTTATGGAAGACTGTAGTAGCTGTGGACCCATTCTAGATATCCTCCAGTATTCTTACGTAATGCTCGTCTACTCCCTGATTCCGCAATGCCTGCATGACTGCTGAAGTTTTGACAGAGTCAAATGCTTTCTCATAATCTATGTAGGCTACATATAGGGGATATATATACTCCGCACATTTCTCTATCATCTGATTGATCGTGGTCTATTGTTGAATAGCCTTTATGAAACCCTGCTTCTTCATTGAGTTGACTGAAATCTAAGGTGACAGAAATTCGTTCGGCGATTACCATGGTAAGTACCTTGTAGACGACTGACAATAAGCTGATCGTTTAATTTCTTCTTCCCTTCTTTAATTTGTCTTTAATTTTTTTCTGCCTTTAATTTTTACTCCTTTTTTCATTTCCTTCAATTGTTACTAATCCCTAGCGCACGCGCAAGGCGCGCACACGGCTGCTACACGTGCTGTGAGGTCGCATGACGCTATCACGGGGCATTCAGAGAGTACGGAGGGAGTAAACCCGCAGATGTGCTCGGTGAGTGCACCGTCTGTCTACCCCGCCTATGCGTTGGCTCGTAGCTCGTAGTCGCGAAAGAACCGTTTGGGGGTAGAGGGAAAAGGCTTCGCTTCAATATTGCCCCATTTGGTGCTCCCAAGCTTTCATGTGCTATGGGGCACACCATATAATTCAGGGCGACAGAAAAATTTTGTCTGCCTGGGAATGTTTGACGAACATCACAATATCGACACAGGCATTTTTATTTTTCGCCTACATCCGGAAAAACGGCCGCCTGAGAAGGCGACCGACTGTGCATCCTTTCTAGCGGCTTAGCCCAATGCCGCGTTGCTTAGCCAGTGAACCACTTCTGCTTTTTTGTCCATTGCTGAACCAAGATAGTACTTGTCAGGTATGTCTCCACGTGTGATAGATTTTTAAGCAAATTATAGCTTTTATGCTTTTAGCTTTATAAGCAAATAGCTTTTAAGCAAATTAAGCAAATTTTTAAGCAAACAAAGATGCACGTTCAGGGTGTGGGCCTTCGCCGTTTGGCAGTGCGGCAATCTTGCACCCTCAATGCTTCAACACAGTCGCAACGAAGGAAGGGCCCAATTGGTGTTCATATCGCCTTCAGGAAGCCGAAAGTATGCCATTTTTTTTACTCATCGTAACTCTACATGGGAGGCCAGCAACAGCATACCAGTGCAACATTGGTGCGCATACCTTTCCCCATCTCGCGAGAGACTTGACAGTGTTGTGATTGCCCTGAAGGATGAACGTCCGTGAGGGGTTACGAAGTGGACTTTTCTTGCGTCAGAAGTATACGTGATGGCGCTTGTGGAACCATGAAACTTATGCGAAGAGGGAAGGGCTACTCTTCAGAGGCCTGACCTAAATCATATGACACTCTTCACCTGATTTTCTGGGTGTAAAAAAGCGAGAAATAAGAACAAAACCCGTGAAAGAAACTGTAGTATTCCAGTAGTCGAACCACTTGTGAAATACGGTCTTAAACGTCCTCAAATTTTAGTCAATGAAAGCTACGGTTTTTACTTCAAGCACCCTTAAGTGTTTATTTTTTTTTGCGCCCTATTTAAGGGAAATGAAATTTCAGCTTACGACCATTTTCTTCCCAACGTCATGCGTGCATATACAGCCTTAGCACGAGCATGAGAGCGCCGCGACACTTAGTCCATGACGGCAGCATGAATCTGGCCCATTTCAAAAATTGTGTGGATCAAAATTTTTGACAAAAAATTGCATTCCGGCGTTCTATGAAATTCTTTATTTCTAGAATTTTAACTTGGAGCACAACAGTGCAAATTTTTGGATTGAGGTTGCTGTAGAAAGCAAATTGTTCAGCTTTCAGAATTTGTTTCTACACTGTCCCCATTTTCCTACATTTTAGTCGCATGACATACAAGTTGGAAGACGATGTATAATTGGTTTAATGAACTGTCATGTAAGTTGCTTCAAGCTTGTTTAATTTCTTGATATAGCGCCGCGGCCAAACATGGGGTCAGAATTCTGAGCGCAGTAAGGAACGACGTTCACACCTACTAATATATCTTCTTGGAATCGCATCTAAATGACCCATCAAGAAACATTTGGGGAGGCAGTTCAGAGACCAGGGTATGCAAAAGCATTCACTTTTATTTGAAAGACGGCAGTTCATATGGGGTCATACGAATGCAACATTTTGTGTGTCTGTTTTTATGGGCCTAGAATCAGCTGCGGGGTAAATAGGAATCACGGGGCATATAAGCAGTACCATTCCAAACTACTAAACGTATTGGCATGGTTCATAGATGTCCTAATTATTCAGCGCAAATTCATCATGCCTGTTTCAGGCAAAATTTAGATACATAACCGAAAATACCGGTTTTTAGGACAGAAAATATAAAAAAAAAAGTTACGGGTTAAAAGCGGTGGTGAATAGAGGAGAGATATAAGCGCACAGAAAAAAAAAAAAAAAAGACCTCAAACTCGAGCTCGTCCTGTTCCAAGCAGGACAAAAATAAAAGATAGAGAAGAAGACACGCGCTGTTCCAACATGCAGATGGCGTGTGAGGGATGTGAAGGCGGAAAAATTGAAGGCAGCAGACGTCTACTGCACTCGTCATGGGAGGAGCGCGTGGGGAAGGGAAGAGCATGAGGGTGGTGAGAGGGAGAGAAAGCAGCAGTTGCGTGGCTGAGGCGGCAGAGGACCATCGTCTAGCGCCGACATTCACAGCCAAGCAAGCAGATATACACGCAGCCAATTTTATAGCTATGCAATCCACGATGTGTAATGGTCAGTTTGTCGTGATTTGTCCTCTTATGTTGTTGCATTGTCTTCGTCATCAGAAGTACGTATGTGTGGCTTGTAATGCTAGCGTCCTAATGGCTGCGGTGACATGTAGGTTGGTGGCAGTTTTCACTGCAGCGATCTCCTGCTTTGTGTTCGCCTTGGAGCCCTTTTGTGTTCCCTTGCGTCTTCTTCTGAGGCGTACTTCCGTGGGTGACCAGCTGCCGCTGAGGTGGACGCTTCAGATCCAGCGCAGTACAGACAGCACAGACATGCGCAGACACACGTGTCAAGTTGTGCCCTCTCATTTTCATCACCATGCTCCTTTCTTGTTGCGTGTTAATCTGTCTCGATGTTTCTCTGTGTGATTCGGGTTCTCTACTGTGAAGTGCCCAAGCAGCGGTCCGTACGGTAATTGGCTGCCGATTTCCTCTGCAGCCTCTTTTACTCCAACTATCACCTCAGCTCCCTCAAAATTCTGCGTACATGGTGCCTCCTGAGTAGCCCGACAAGCTTTGTCCGTGCAATGCTTTACAAAGAAAGCATAGTTTTCGGATGTAACCTTGCTAACGTGCATTGTTTTTAAATGTTCATTTAAAATAAATGTTTAAACATTTATTTTAAATGAAAGTTCAAGCTTCACAGATTTGATCTAAAGCAGATGGGAATCTCATCTGTTATTATAATTACTCTTAATGTTACAATTACCAATGAAACTACCCACATTTTAGGAAGACGAGTGCTTGCGTTCTATAGAAGTACGATAAAGTTTCTTTTAATTGCGATGGTATGCCCTTTAGCATAAAGTCTTACAGGTACAAGTTGGCCCCCGCTTCCCGGAGGAAGTCCAGAAGACAGCGGTGGTGAGGACAGCCAACGCTGGAGATAAAAGGGAGGAAAGTTCACCGCATCAGAGCGATCGCTGTTGCACAGAATTGCGACTGAATATATCAAGTCCCATCGAGAAGCACAAGAGGAAATTAACAAAGGCGACTCTGCGAGGCTCAGATACCGAGAACGACGAGGAAGAGCCAAATTGAGCAGCACAGACTACTTGGTATTCTTCATCTTTTATTTTGTCTGCTGCCGTCAACAAAGGAAACCGCCAAATAGGGTCACCGTGAAATTTCGTGGAGCAGGGTTGGGAAAAAAGTTCGATTCAGGGTCCTCGTTTGTGGAAGTTGTTGATTGTTCTGCAAATAAAATAAAATGCGTAAGTGATGGGACATTGCCGCCACACACAGTTTTTCAAGAAAAAAAGTGCAGGGCCACGCCAGACAATTTTGTTTTTCTAGAAATTGTTTCTACAAAAGGTGTGAATTCATCCACTGAACATCTCTGAGCATGTTGAGGTTGAGAGTGGCGCTCAGGGACGTAGACAGGAGGGGGGGAAGGGAGGAGGTTCGAAAGCCTCTCTCGGATTTTTTTTCCAGGCAGCATGTGAGCGAATGCTCGGGCTCCTTTTGGCAAATTTTTCCCTTCCCATAACTCATAACTGCTTATACTCCCACCTCCCCCTGGAGAAAAATTTCTGGCTACGGCCCTGATCGGGCTGGTTGCTTAGTTGAAAATGGAAACTTGGCTAGCGAAAAGGGAGACTCTATTGATTTTCCTTATCCCGTCTCACTTTTTGCTGGCTAGTATGTCATGTTTCGTGGTCTGTTGTACAACGCCCCTGAGGGAGAAAGAGGCGACAATTCAACCTTTAAAGGAGTCGCGTGGTCATGCACTCCTCCGCTAGCTTTGCTCCAAACTGTGTGCACTTTCTCCTTGAAATGTCTCGGCCGGTTGCAGCCAAGTCCGCTTCCTTTGAATGTATCCTTTAAGCCTGGCGCATTGCTGCACGATCGCCACTCACCACTTCTTGAGGAGCGTGCGGTACCCGAAGGCGTCCAGGCCGTATCCGTAGTTGAGCCCGTAGGGGCTGAGGCCGTAGGCGTAGCGGAGGCGCAGCGGGTGCGCGTCGTACCGGTGGCTGTAGCTGACGCCCGTGGTGCGGTAGCCGAAGGGCGTGGCCACGTTGTGCACGGTGGGCGTGACCGGAGTGTGGTGGACCACGGCGCCCGCGTACACCGGGGCGGGCACGTAGCTGCCGTACGTGGGCACGAAGCCGCCACACGCAGTGGCCACCAGAGCGGCAAGCAGGAACACGATCTGCGTGCGCAACGGTACGGTCGGGCTATGGGTGTGTATAAAGCAACGGCTGCGGATTCTCTGCGACACAGATAGTACGTCTCAAGATAGTACCTCACAGGCGCCTGATTGCTTGAGTCCTGTTCGCCGCTTAGAATTGCTAAGCAAGAAACATGCCAGTGTGCACGACAAACTCCGGAAAGAGTTGTAATCTACATTTGATCCGACCTATCCATGGGAAGAGAATGTATACGTAGAAAGACAAGTTGCAGGAAGAAGACCGCCAGACCAACCAAACTACTGTAGTGGCTGATTATCTCTCTCAGTCCATCCTGCGTTATGCATAGAGGCTTAAAATCTAAACGACGCGTTCTTTCCTTACATTTGCGGGGATACAGAGCATGGAGGGGGAGAGAAAAGAGATAGAGAGAAAAATCTCTCCCCATCCTCAAGAGCCCTCAAATGTAACCTAGCTGGTTATATTTTGTGAATTTTACTATGAGGTTATGAAAAAAGGCTTAAAACAACCGTTAAAGAGACTCTACAACACTTCCGATAAACGCTTTCACTCTTTCCTTCGCGTCTGGGAGCATTGCTAAAGCTATATAGTTATCACGTACGAAGGAGTAAGTTTTCGGAAAATACGAGGACGAAGACAGAGATGACCAGACATAAATCAGGACACAACAAAAATTGGAGGACGAGACAAAAATTAGCCAAAGATTACTGCTCTAATGCCCAGATAACTTGTCAACTTGCTTAAGAAGATTCTCTTTTTGGCGTTCTTCGAGCGCTCGAATGACGTCATTACAGCGGCGTTGATGCCATGAGCCAGCCTCTTTTCAGATGCAACAATAAACGCATTCGATAGCCGCTTATTAAAAAAAGCCCCAAAACCAAAGCAGAAACGCAAGGCGCATCTTCTGCATAGACCAAATCAAGCAGTGCCACTCCGTGCTGGCGAAAACTATAGCTATCACAATGCTTCCGGACGCGAAGGAAAGAGTGAACACATTCAGAGTGAGTGTTGCAGAGTCCCTTTATTGTCTCCTGGACACATAAGGATATCGAAACACGTTTGCGTCTTCAAATTTATCAAAAAATATAAAAAAAATATGCATTTTGGAGATTTCAGCCCTCGAAAGTTTTAGAGTTAACATTACTGCAACAAATTATTCACTATCTTTGACTGGCATAAAGCTACGAAATGGCATTTTTCGTGGTTAAATTACTTTTGAAAATCGTTCCAAACAGGCATGAGCATTTCAAAAAGTTGCCGTAAAAGAGGTTGAATGCTTAATATCTTATTTCATAGCAGTACATCTCAAATGAAATGGGTTTGAGACGTAAAGTTTCGAGATTACATTTGTTTTCTTGTGTAAAGGGTAAATAACACGTTATTTCCGAAATTACTACCCCAAGACTATGAGAATGGGTTCAGAAAGGCTTAAATAATCTTATGTCTGTGAAGTTGCCGAACAGGTTTTTGTGTCTAACGATTGCTCAATAAAATGCATAACAAGGAAAATTAAGATTTTTTTTTTCATTTATCGACCATAAAGTGTCATGGCCTCTTGATCCTGACAAGAGAAAGGACAAACACGACTATGTTGTCCAAACAGCTATCAAGAACAGTAAGGTGACTACCGAATCGCACCGTGCGGGTACATGCGTTTTGGTCATGTTTTTACGACTTGATATGCATATTGAATCAAATAGCGCAACAGAAACAACTCAGGGGAATTGGCTAAGAACACGCCGCAAAATAAAGGAGACGATACGAAAGGGAGAAAAAGCAACAAAGGTGAAAAAAGACATACAAGCGAATTGTATACACAAAATATATCTAAAGGGAAGCACAGTCAAACACGTAGAGCAAAAGTAAAAAAAGTGAAAAAAATCCGCGCCAATCCAGCCAGTGAAGGTGCTTGGAAAGCGAAGCTGTAAACGACACTCGCAACGATTGCCCATGCGACGACATTTAAATTCACACACGTGGCGCGGCAAAGAGGGAAACTGAAGAGAAGTGAGATGCACTTAACCACACCCTTTATTACTTCAATGAGATAATAATAATAATAATAATAATGACTTTATTTGGCATCAAGGATACATGATGCAGGAGACCTGCAGAAAAAGCTGGCGTGATGCCAGCTTGACAAGGCCGCAGGCCCCCTCCCCCCTCCCCGAACACATGGCAGCAGCCGTCACATTTTCATAAAAATATTCCAGATCATACGCGTGAAATAAACAGGTCTACTACAAGAAGAATCATCACTGTACATGTGTAATGAAACAAAACGTGGAATGCTTGAACAAGATATAGTTTCAGAAAATGCGAAAAATGTAGGCGCATTAGCCTTAGAGAAAAAAAAAAAGATGTTTCTGGTATGGTTAAATAAATGCATGATTCATGAACGGTGGTTGGTTGAGTTGTATTGGTGAAGCACGAGTGGAAACTTTTGTTTTTTTATATAAAATGAAAGGAAGCTCAAACCCGGTGTTAGACGATTTCACTTTTCCTCCGTCTCTGCCGCCGCCGACGCAGGCGACGAAATCGATCGTAGAGGGGAGGAGAAGCGCGATGCCGTGCGTTGGTGTGAGCTTCCTTTAACGCGAGAAAGTGGAGGGGAAACATCCCTGCAGGTAGCGTTGTGGTGATCGCGCCAGACGCGCATTCTGGAGGTCGTGGGTTCGGATCCCACCCGGCGGGCATTTTTTCTCCGCTTTCTGTCTTTAAAAATTCTTCATCTGTGTCAATGACCTACCGCATTCTACCCTTTGCTTTTTGAGACATTCGTGACTGCCAACCCTTATTTTTGTCTATATATATATATATATATATATATATATATATATATATATATATATATATATATATATATATATATATATATATATATATATATATATATATATACATAGAGATTAATACCTGAATGATTTCAGGCGGGAATACCCAGATGCAACATCGACGAGAGCTCGGATAGTGAAGCAAATACGTACCGCAATCATGGTTGAACGTCTCGGCGGTCGCTGTAGCGTCCTCAAGAGAAATGATAGCCGGCACACGGTGCTCGCGTTTCTTTTATACCCACTCCCATCAACGTCAGTGGCGGCTTGGGTTGTTTTACTTTTCGCAGTCAAAGTTACCAGTAATCGGAACGCATATGTTAGAATACGCGGATACTCAAAGAGAAAAAATCCCTTTTCAAGCATTTCGGGCTAGCAAATGCGCATAAAAAGAAAGGATATGCCTGTGCCGCCTCATAAAAATGAACCCCGGCAGCGTAGAGCGTCCCTTCGCTGGCCTTGAACTTGTCTCCTGGTCGCGCTATCATCACCTGCATCTTGCGGGGTCGCTGATCGCGTCAAACATCGTGTTGCTGCTTGTGAACTTCACCTACGGGATTCGGCAGGCGCAGAAGAAACGAGGTAAGGGCTGTCCTGTGAAGACGAATGATCGAAGTTAACAGCCCAGCTCTTGCAAATTGGTTGGTGAAATTCCTCCCGGGGGTTCCAGCCGCAAACTAAATGCATCAGGCAGATCTCAAAAGGCATGATTCATGACTCCAACTGCAGACATGCAGTGCTTCGAGGCTGCCGCTTCGAAGTTCAATAACACGGGAATGCGGGCAGGTTGGTTAGCATTCATGGCGGTAACTTCGCGCGCTCTAAACGACAACACAACGAAAGAAAAACATGGACCAGCGGAGATTTTTTATTCGTAACACACCACATTTATATCCTCAGTAACAACCCGTACAACACATGAGCAGATATGTACATATTCCCTTATAAACACAATACACTGTCGCATATTGTTTAGCATCTGAATTTCCTTTTCTGATGAGGCACCAGGTGGATGGCTCACGCATGCTCTCTTTATTTTAGACATCCGCCATGCCTCTATTATTTCCCTGGTATATATATAGTTGATCACGGTGACTGAATAGTGTGGTCGTTGGGGCAAACAACGGCTAGCTCTTGCTATTGTGCAGCGCGCACAATGCGTTGTCAGATGTGTGAACGGCCGTCCTTTCAAGCTGGGCATGTGCTCTCTCAGCCGTATATTTATGCACCTACTAGTTTGACCTACATATTGGTTCTCGCAAATGAAATGGATTCTGTACGCGACGTTTCGTTGCATTTGCCGGCGCCCGCCGTGCGCTGACGGCTATGCGTATACCTGCATAGAAGTGAGGTACGGGTAGAAGTGGGGCCGATGAACAAACCATGTGCAGTAACAACTCCTCCCGAGTGCCGTGAATCATCACGTGCACGTCGTAGTGAAAAAAAAAAAAAAAAACCACCTCACAGACAACGGCGTCGTGGTAAGGTGAGTGCAGAAAATACGACGGAAGACATAACAATCATCATCATCTTTTTCCTCATCGTCAGCCTATTTATGTTGACTGGATGATTTAACTTTATATAAGGCGTAGTACCATTCCGGCCGTAGGGCATTGAGTAATTCAGAAAAAAATATTTAAAAATAAATAGGTTACCCTATCATTACCTAAATGGCACCTTACATACTTTCGCAAGCCCTCAACTTATATTGGGATATCCCCGGAAGAAATTTTTGTTGGTGTTTGTGTTTTCGGGGCGGCACAATTTCGGAGTCGAGTTCATGTATGGGGACGCTATATATATAGCTGTGAAAATAATTCAATAGGGCCTTCAATGAGTGAAAAATATATACCGGTCAAATTGTTTTAGAGAACGTATTCCAATTTATTTTTTTGGACTTAGAGGAAACGTTTATTTATTTATTTATTTAGTTCGTTAGTTAGTTATTTATATACTTATTTATTTATTTGTATACTATGAGGTCTGAAGCATTACAGAGAGGAGCAGGTGTACAAAGTTTGGGGAGTTCAAAAAGCAGCATATAAGAAATACAAACATTCAGTGGCAGCCTGAAAAGTGAATGAACTATAATAAGACTGCAAAAATAAGCAAGATACAGGGCAGCTACAACGGCAGATTCACAAAAAATATCAATACTCAGCACGGTTGCGTCAATGAAAGGCACACACGCAATAACCGAACAAAAACTGAAAAAACCGCGTAGTTATATTGCAAGCGCATTTTTAAACAATGTGACGTCAGTGATAGCGGCAACAGAGGCTGGAAGATGATTCCACTCGCTTGCAGTCTTCGGAATGAATGATTCGAAATACAAATTGGTGCGGGCGCTGGGAACGCCTACTTTGAACTGATTATCTTTGCGAGATGATAGGTGTGGTGGGCGCTGCAAGAGAATGTTGCTGAGGGAGGGAATACAATGGAAAATCTTATAGAAAAGGCAAAGGCGAGAAATTTTACGGCGCAGTTAAAGACCGGGTAAATGAAGACTAGCTTTCATTGTGATAACACTGGCCGTACGTTCTGTAACTTTGAGGCGAAACATGAGCGCATAATAGAGGCGAGAAGAGATGACAAATAAGGAGACTCCGCATTATTACCTCGCGTTGGTTTACGTGCACTGCATCTACGTTGTGCCAACTTTTACGCATCCAAAAAACGAGCCCAGTGCGTTGTGAGGCTATTCATGCTTTCATTTGGGAAGATTTCTCTTTCAGAGAACAGCCTACTTGGATGTCGCGGTGTAGTTATCGTCAGCGTAGAAAAACGTATTAAGCCTAGGAGCGGCGTCAGGATCAGTTTGAAGTAGGATTGGTCGTCGGTTAAAAACTTTAATCCGATTAATCGGTTGGGTTGGTTTGTGAAGAAAAATCACCAAAAATATTATTTTAAGAATATTAATAATAATAATAATAATAATAATAATAATAATAATAATAATAATAATAATAATAATAATAATAATAATCAATCAATCAATCATGTTTATTTACGTGCCCAGGAACAGCCAGAGGCCTGGGTGCTGGCGCACGGATAGTTACATGAAAACAAAATACAAGAAACATATTGAAAGAAATAAACAAGCGACAACACACACAAATTGAAGTAGCGAAAATTACAGAAATAAAGCACAGGCGGAGCCTGGGTACAGGTAAAAAAGAAAAAGAAGATGCCTTTGAGCTTATTGTAATGAATACACAACAAGCAGAGAACAAAGTTTAACAGTAAGACGACAAGAACAATGACAAAGTATAGAGTCAAATGATAAGACAACCATGATAAGTAAACAGTTTCAAAAACAGGCAACTATAGTGGTTAAACAGAACCACAGAGAAACCAAATTTCAGCAATAAAAAAAAGAAAAACGAACGCCAGATATATTATAGATGTTTAACATACTGTGTTCAACAAAGCAGTACGGTAAATTGTAAAGGAGCTTTGAAAGATGTCAAGGCGTTCAGAGAAGCGGTTGTAGCAATTCTGTATTCTGCGCACAGGAGAATGATTGGAGTTGCGCGCAGCGGTCAAGAAAGGGCGATGCGACCTGGTGGGCCTCTGTGGAACACTAAACTCTAAACAGTTAAGCAGGTCTGCGCAAGAAAGGTCACCATGAACAATTTTGTGAAGAAATGTAAGGTCTGCACGCATACGTCTGCAGGTCAACGAAGGAATGGAAGGAACTATGGGTAAGTCAGAATCAGGACCCGAACTGTGATTGTGATGACGGTGCTTAAGTATGGATAAAAACTTCTTCTGCACACGTTCTATTAATTCACTACTAGATTTGGAGATGCCGTTCCAGGCAACAGAAGCATATTCTAACTGGGGGATACATATTGCATTGTATAGCATTAGAAATGGATCTGGAGAAGAGAATTCCTTTGTAATCCGACACACATTTCCAAGACTTCGGAGTGCTCGCCGGGTGATGAGCCTAATATGAGAAGAAAAAGAGAGGGTACTGTCGAAAAGAACCCCGAGGTCCCTAATCTCCTCAACCCTTTGCAACGGAGCTCCCGCTATACTGTAGGAAAACAGTAGACGATGGGTTTTCCGGCTGTACGTGACAACCTTTGTTTTAGCTGGATTTAAAATTAGACAGTTTTTGCTGCACCAGACCGATAATTCCGACACATCCCTCTGCAAGGCACAGCAGTCCTGAAAACTGCTAATGTGCCTAAATAGTTTGACATCATCAGCATAGAGAAGAAATGAAGATTTTGTTAACACTGTTGACACATCATTGATAAAGATAGAAAACAATAGTGGACCCAGCACAGAACCCTGAGGTACACCACTCGTTGCAGTGTAAACACTAGACCTTTTGAAGTTTACATCTACGTAAAAGGACCGGTCAAGGAGATAGTTGGACAACAAGGCAACAAGACTTGCATCAACACCGGAGATAGTAAGCTTGTTAATTAATAATTTATGGTTCACTACATCAAACGCCTTACTGAGGTCAAAATAAATTACATCCAACTGGCCGTTTTCACAAACAGCAGCCGAAGCCTGAGTCATGAAGCTTGCAAGATTTGTAACCGTCGATCGACCCGAGAAAAAGCCGTGCTGATTTGGTATCAGAACGTTCTTGACGCAGGCAGCAAGAATGTTGTGCAGAGCTGACTCAAAGAGTTTTGAGGCGACACAAAGGAGTGAGATTGGGCGATAGTTGGTAACGGCTGACTTATCACCAGACTTAAATATTGGAAAAATTCGAGCAATCTTCCATGCACGAGGAAATTTACCGAAAAGCAAACAGTTATTATAAACGGAAGTTAAGACAGGCACAAAAATGTTGCCGTAAGCCTTCATGAGGGCTGCTGGAATTCCGTCTGCACCACAGGAAAATGACGGTTTCATCCGTTTAAGGCTATCATTGACAAGTTTTTCATCGAACATAAGTGTACTAAAATTAGACATATTATTAAACGATAGGCGTTCGTCGGGACCATCTGGCAGTTGAAAGACAGAATGAAAGTACTGAGCAAAGCTCGTGGCGACATCCTCAACCTGTTCCCCATCGGAATTAATCAGACTAATGTGTTCTTTAGACGCCTTAGAACGGCCGCGTACATACCTCCAGAAGTCAGCCGGTTTCTGAGACGCAGAAGCCTCTAACGACTCTATATAGAGCTGGTGGTCAATAATAATAATAATAATAATAATAATAATAATAATAATAAGATAAATGTGATATTCGCCTGTTCGCAGACATTCCAAATGAAGTGAGCAGGGCATCATCATGGCGCTGATTCGGGAGTGACGCATATCGCCGCGATCGTCACTGACACTTATATAGAATTAAAAACATCGGCACTCGCCGTAATTGCAGGGAAGCCAGTTAACCGCTGTTTACTTAGTAAAGAGTTAGTTTATACAGAGGCCAAATAATGCGAGTGTCCACTCGCCAATTTTTGTACCGTGTAAATTTGTATCAAGCGTAGCCACTTTCTTGTCTGTTTTGGCTTTAAGATTTCGGTTTTAGTCACTATCATCTCTGAACATACTAGCGTCGTTTCCTGCTGTCACGTCAGGCGGGTAATTTAAACACGAATATGATCCTCGACACGCTTGTGCACAATTTCCACAGGGCACTCTTGTTTCAGTTTTCTCACATGAGTTCATCTGATTAAGCGGTTAAAAAAATTAATCGCGACTAAAGCATTAATCGATTATTGGAAGGTTATCGATCAATCGCCCACCCCTAGTTTGGAGGCGTCCCTTTATACGTTTGTGGTGAGCGCTGATCCTCTCCGGACATGCACGTGGAGAGGACCCGAGGACCTGGGGATGGGAAGGCTCTCGGAAACGCACCACTCGTAATGATGCCAGAGATACAGACTAGAGAATAACGGGGTCAAGTAACCGGCTTCTATTAGCGAGAACACGTTGACCTTGAAATTTAATAAATGATTCTATTTGATTTGAACTTGAACAGTTGAGAACTTGACTGGTATTTCTCGTGACTGTGATTGGAGCGCTGGCATATTGCATGCTGCAGGTATCTTAAATTTCTGTTTGCTCTGAGAAACTGTTTATCTCTAAGGTGTAATACTTGTTAAGATGAAAAGGTGATTATGTTTCCCTAACCCTTCTAAGACACGTATGCTACAGCTATGCAAACTATTTCTTAAAAGCAGTCTCATGTGCTGTGTTTTTGAGTGATTGTGCAAGGTGTAAATGTTACCTTTTATATATATATTTTTATGACATAACTGGCTCCTTATGTTCCCTGTCTGTAAGGCATATTCCGAGGGAAATGTGCATGGAGAGCCATCAATAGATAAGAGGTATGGTTAAATACTGTAGTTCATGATTTTGTGCCCCTCTGATTTGTTATGTTTTAGTCTGTTATGAATGGACGGACAGACAGACAGACAGACAGAAAGACAGACAGACAGACAGACAGACAGACAGACAGACAGACAGACAGACAGACAGACAGACAGACAGACTTATCGCCTTTAAAAACAAAGGACGGTTTTACGAGCCGAAGTTGGCTATGAAGCGCGAGGCTGCGGAAAAATTCACACAGCCTACGATCCCCTGAAACCTGTTCTGAGGTTTCTTCCGTGCCTGAAAGAAAGGAAGTGCCGTTGTCGCGGAAATCCAATCCGCGACATCATGCGACCATCAGGGGCTCGCCGCATCCGTCAGTGAACGTCGCAGCGGCGGGTTTCTACACACACCCGTCGGCGTTTCTGTTTCACTTTTTGTCTCTTCAGTTGTCGCCGTCTCGCTTATCGCGGATTGAATGAAGTATTAATTCTTGTTCGGCAGCTTAAGCGATACCGGTGTAAGGGCTGCCAAAAATATCGTTTTATCGGCGATAACGGGAGTAACATGTAGCAATTCAAGTCGGCCGCGTGGCTCGGGAATGTCGTGCCAGGACGGGAACTTATAACGCGAACTTTCTGATCGCTAAAATTGGGAGGATGTGATTTTTTTCCCTTTCTTTCATTACGTACAGGAAATCCAGATAATGATCGTGTATTGAAATCCTCCTGAGCAACGAACATTGACAACAAATGGAGGTGCCCCGGGGAATAACCCCAAAAAGCAAAGCCCAGAAAAAAGGATATATCGAGGCCCCAGTCACGAATTACCCACCACGCCCCGAAAAAAAAAAATTAGCAAAAAGATCTAGGTCCGAGAGTGACATCCGGGCTGCACCGCGGCGCCCATTCCGGGGCGCCATCCCGCTACTGCGAGACGCGGGAGCTTTTGCCTGCTGCGTCTCCGCCCTGGGCCGGTTCACTCCTCCTTAGGCGACCTGGCCGCCCCGAGCTCCCCCGGGGTCACCATATCGACGCCCCGCTTAGCGCGGACGTCCCGTCAACATGGCCAACCGCGGCACAGAACCCCCGGCCTCAGCTCGTCCTCTAGACCCGGCCTCCCAGAAGCTGGATTACAGGGGCTCGCCACGACCCCCAGCCATCGCGAGCGTCGCAGCGGCCGCATTCAACACTCGTCGGTCGATGGTTTTTTTTGCTTTCTTTTATTAGAAGAATAATAAATCAAGGCACTTAGCGTGTATTTCAATCTGCCTTGTAAGGAAGCATTAACAAAAAAAAAAGAAAATTCGGTGTTCTGGGAAAAATTAGACAAACAAAGGCATACATGAAAGGTAAATATGGAGGCCCGGGCCATCCACGAATTCTACACCGGGGCCTACAAAAAAGAAAAGCCAAAAAAGATCTAGGTCCGAGACTGACATCCGGGCTGCACCGCGGCGCCCATTCCGGGGCGCTATCCCGCTACTGCGAGACGCGGGAGCTTTTGCCTGCTGCGTCTCCGCCCTGGGCCGGTTCGCTCCTCCTTAGGCGACCTGGCCGCCCCGAGCTCCCCCGGGGTCACCATATCGACGCCCCGCTTAGCGCGGACGTCCCGTCAACATGGCCAACCGCGGCACAGGACCCCCGGCCTCAGCTCGTCCTCTAGACCCGGCCTCCCAGAAGCTGGATTACAGGGGCTCGCCACGACCCCCAGCCATCGCGAGCGTCGCAGCGGCCGCATTCAACACTCGTCGGTCGATGGTTTTTTTTGCTTTCTTTTATTAGAAGAATAATAAATCAAGGCACTTAGCGTGTATTTCAATCTGCCTTGTAAGGAAGCATTAACAAAAAAAAAAAGAAAATTCGGTGTTCTGGGAAAAATTAGACAAACAAAGGCATACATGAAAGGTAAATATGGAGGCCCGGGCCATCCACGAATTCTACACCGGGGCCTACAAAAAAGAAAAGCCAAAAAAGATCTAGGTCCGAGACTGACATCCGGGCTGCACCGCGGCGCCCATTCCGGGGCGCTATCCCGCTACTACGAGACGCGGGAGCTTTTGCCTGCTGCGTCTCCGCCCTGGGCCGGTTCGCTCCTCCTTAGGCGACCTGGCCGCCCCGAGCTCCCCCGGGGTCACCATATCGACGCCCCGCTTAGCGCGGACGTCCCGTCAACATGGCCAACCGCGGCACAGGACCCCCGGCCTCAGCTCGTCCTCTAGACCCGGCCTCCCAGAAGCTGGATTACAGGGGCTCGCCACGACCCCCAGCCATCGCGAGCGTCGCAGCGGCCGCATTCAACACTCGTCGGTCGATGGTTTTTTTTGCTTTCTTTTATTAGAAGAATAATAAATCAAGGCACTTAGCGTGTATTTCAATCTGCCTTGTAAGGAAGCATTAACAAAAAAAAAAGAAAATTCGGTGTTCTGGGAAAAATTAGACAAACAAAGGCATACATGAAAGGTAAATATGGAGGCCCGGGCCATCCACGAATTCTACACCGGGGCCTACAAAAAAGAAAAGCCAAAAAAGATCTAGGTCCGAGACTGACATCCGGGCTGCACCGCGGCGCCCATTCCGGGGCGCTATCCCGCTACTACGAGACGCGGGAGCTTTTGCCTGCTGCGTCTCCGCCCTGGGCCGGTTCGCTCCTCCTTAGGCGACCTGGCCGCCCCGAGCTCCCCCGGGGTCACCATATCGACGCCCCGCTTAGCGCGGACGTCCCGTCAACATGGCCAACCGCGGCACAGGACCCCCGGCCGCAGCTCGTCCTCTAGACCCGGCCTCCCAGAAGCTGGATTACGGGGGCTCGCCACGACCCCCAGCCGTCGGCGAGTGTCGCAGCGGCCGCATTCAACACTCGCCGGTCGACGTTTTTTTTTTTTGCTTTCTTTTATTACAAGAACAATAACTCAAGGCACTTAGCGTGTATTTCAATTGGTCTTGTAAGGAAGCATTAGCAAAAAAAAAGAAAATTCGGTGTTCTGGGAAAAATTAGACAAACAAAGGCATACATGAAAGGTATATATGGAGGCCCGGGCCATCCACGAATTCTACACCGGGGCCTACAAAAAAGAAAAGCCAAAAAAGATCTAGGTTCGAGACTGACATCCGGGCTGCACCGCGGCGCCCATTCCGGGGCGCTATCCCGCTACTACGAGACGCGGGAGCTTTTGCCTGCTGCGTCTCCGCCCTGGGCCGGTTCGCTCCTCCTTAGGCGACCTGGCCGCCCCGAGCTCCCCCGGGGTCACCATATCGACGCCCCGCTTAGCGCGGACGTCCCGTCAACATGGCCAACCGCGGCACAGGACCCCCGGCCTCAGCTCGTCCTCTAGACCCGGCCTCCCAGAAGCTGGATTACAGGGGCTCGCCACGACCCCCAGCCGTCGGCGAGCGTCGCAGCGGCCGCATTCAACACTCGCCGGTCGACGTTTTTTTTTTTTTTGCTTTCTTTTATTACAAGAACAATAACTCAAGGCACTTAGCGTGTATTTCAATTGGTCTTGTAAGGAAGCATTAGCAAAAAAAAAAAGAAAATTCGGTGTTCTGGGAAAAATTAGACAAACAAAGGCATACATGAAAGGTATATATGGAGGCCCGGGCCATCCATGAATTCTACACCGGGGCCTACAAAAAAGAAAAGCCAAAAAAGATCTAGGTCCGAGGTTGACATCCGGGCTACACCGCGGCGCCCATTCCGGGGCGCCATCCCGCTACTGCGAGACGCGGGAGCTTTTGCCTGCTGCGTCTCCGCCCTGGGCCGGTTCGCTCCTCCTTAGGCGACCTGGCCGCCCCGAGCTCCCCCGGGGTCACCATATCGACGCCCCGCTTAGCGCGGACGTCCCGTCAACATGGCCAACCGCGGCACAGGACCCCCGGCCTCAGCTCGTCCTCTAGAACCGGCCTCCCAGAAGCTGGATTACAGGGGCTCGCCACGACCCCCAGCCGTCGGCGAGCGTCGCTGCGGCCGCATTCAACACTCGCCGGTCGACGTTTTTTTTTTGCTTTTTTTTTCTTAAGTTGTCGCTGTCTCGCGTATCACTGGATCGATTGATTAATGTATGCCCAGAAACGACAGCCCTACCGGTGTAAAAATTCCAAGAAATGTCGTTTTAGCTGCGATAACGGAAGTAACAGGTCGCAATTCAGGTCAGCCGCGCAGAACGGGTATGTGGCGCCACGACGGGATGTGAAAGGTAAACTTCATGACCGCACAGCTTCTCTCAGTCTCCGCAGTACGGAGCAGAAATCAAACAGGTGGGCACGGTTAGATTGAAACCGCCGTGCTGTATGGGTCTCTTAGTGGCGGAGTACACGATGAGTGGACGGACGATCGGTGAATAGCCGATCCAGTCGCAGTTAATCGAAACATGGAATAGTTTTCTTTCCATTCTAAGGAAGATATGAATGCACGCAGTGCACCCACAAAGGAGCCATAAAAGGTAGATGAGATAGAGAAGTAGAAGGAACGTTAATTTATCGGAAGTTATTACTTCCGTTATTAATTAATTAATAACGGGAGTAACAGGTCGCAATTCAAGGCAGCCGCTAGGCTCGGGATTGTGGCGCCATGAAGGGATGTGCAAGGTAAGCTTTATGAGCGCATAGCTTCGCTTAGTCTCCGCAGTACGGAGTAGAAATCAAACTGGTTTGTGCGGTTAGATTTAAATACCTTGATAGGTCTCTCGATGGCGGACTACACGATGAGGGTAGTAAAGGAAAACAGCCGATTCTATCGCACTTTATTGGCAAAAGAAAGAATTTTCGTTCCATTCTGAGGCAGCAAAGAATGCAAAAAGTGTCTGCAGAGGCCAAAAGATATCAGACGCGTAGATTATAATTTTTATAGTGTTATAAAAATAGAGTATAATTTGACAATAACTTAAATGTTTTATAACATTACTTGTTATTTTTAATTTATGACTAAAATTTGAACATTATAAAGTGATAATATTTAAGGAGGAACGAATAATGTTAGGAATAACACTCCGGGACAAGAAACGAGCTACCTGGATCAGAGAACAAACTAGAGTTGACAATATCATAGTTCAAATAAAGAAAAAGAAATGGACTTGGGGTGGCCATGTAGTGAGACGAACCGACATCCGGTGGACAACTATAGTGTAACAGAGTGGATACCAAGAGATAGTTATCCCCCGTTATCCTTTATCGTTACCGTTATAAGTTATCCCCCGTGGACTCCTATAGGTATTTAGGTATAAACATAACTCCCGATCTTAATTGGACACCCCACATAATAAATATCTGTAACGAAGCAAATAAAGTTCTTTGCTACCTCAGACGAAACTTACGCCTTGTCCCTCCTCCTGTAAAACGTTTAGCCTACCTAACATTAGTACGCCCGAAACTCGAATACGCTTGCGCCGTCTGGGACCCGCACCAATATAATCTATCTAAAATGTTGGAATCTATTCAGAATAGGGCAGCAAGGTTTAATTACTCTGATTATTCATATCACTCAAGTGTCACTAATCTGAAAAGCCAAGCCCAACTTCAGAATCTAGAATTGCGACGCAAGGCCGCCAGACTAAGCCCTATTCACAAATTCTTTCATTCATCGTCTGACGCATCCAGTATCATGCCCGTACATCGAATCTCTTCTCGTACTAGCCACCGCAACACTGTTTATCCTGCGCATGCCCGCACAACTGCCACCTTCGCTCGTTTTTTGTTCAAACACCAAAGGATTGGAATGATCTTCCACCCGACGTCGTGCACCACTCAAACCCGGTTCTGTTCAAAGCCCACATCGAAAGAAATTTGTACCACAGCCCACCCATCATGTAACACCCCGTACTTGGGCATTTGAGGTATAATAAATAAATAAATAAATAAATAAATAAATAAATAAATAAATAAATAAATAAATAGGTCTAGAAGAAGGGGAAGGCAAAGAACACGATGGAGGGGTGAAATACGGAATTTCGGGGGTAAACAGTGGACTCGATTAGTGCAGGACAGGAGCGGTTGGAGGTCAATGGGAGAGGCCTTTTTCCGGCAGCGGACCTGGGCAGGCTGATGAGGACGATGATGACGACTCGCTCGCCCATCAGAGTTCGATCCGGCCGTGACTTATCCTCAGTTTCGCTGTAATCCGCACGCGATCATTTAGTCAACCTCTTTTCCATTTCGCCCGCAACCGGGGAGGGAATTTTGTAAAAAAGTTGGAAATTAATTGAGCTGGTGTAGCAGGGGTAATTTATGGGGATCTCGTAGTCCAGTATCTGTGGGTGACAGATCCAGAATCATGTCCCATGTGACCACACTAAATAACCGCATCGAAGGCTACTTCCCAGAATCTGCCTTATACATGTGGCTGGTGGCTTCTTATGAAGTTGACGTAAATTGATGTGTACATGAACGTGTCGAGGCTAAAAATGAGTTCATGGAGCTCCAGGAAAACGCAGGAATTAAGGCACAGTTTTCCACTGTGATGCTAAGGCGATTTCGTCGAACTGCACAAATCTACCTTGTCTCGTTGGGATGGCTGTAAAACTTCTGTTATAGTTTTCTGCAACGTACTCTTTCCAGGCTTTCGCCCTTGAAAAGCAAATAGTATGTAAGCAGGTTGAATGTGGCTGCTGATATGCAACCCTGTTTAAGTGCGACTGTGCCACGCATTGATGAACTGTCTTAAAGAAAGTGATGTGGCACATTTGTAAATTGAAAAGACCTGCTTCACAGTTCAGTTGTGTATAAATCACTTGCGTATTCCCCCGCGCACTCGAACTCTTACCATTGATTTGCTCCCTGACTGTACTGGTTTAGAAGCCACCCTTCGCTCTTCTTTAGTATTGCACAAAGGTGAAGTGAATATTTGTGTTTCTTGCTGTTTGTCTGTGGCTTGCTTGAGAAGCTGACTATAGTATCAATCGAGGCCTTCAAGCGTAATTATGAAGCGTGGCCGACATACGCGGTTTAATGAACTATTTGCCTCTACTGTATAACTTCAAAAGGGCAGGCAGATAGCTGTATTCTCTCGGAATATAGTCTTCCTGTTGTGTTTTGGCGTATCAACACTCTTGGATGCGTTTTTCGTTACTTTGTGCCTGAAAGTTTACCTATATATATACCGGGTGTTCAAAATTAAGCTTCGTGGTTTTGTCAAAATTAGGCACTGGGAGGCACGTGAAGACCACCTGTGCAATTAAGTTATGTAGCCAGGGGGACCTAAAGTGAGAGAATAATTATCGCTGTCTATCGAATTACTAAAATTGAATAATGAACTTTTTGTTGATTGCAGTAAGTTGGTATGTTTGTATTTAAAACATAAAGGCAGTCGTGTTTCTACACAGTATTAGAAGAATTTTTCTGACGTGTGTCTGCTCTGATATATCCGACTCCAAATTTTAATTCTCGATAGTTCGCATGATTACGCATGCAAGAGAGTTATGATCGGCGCAACGTTCCTCCCTGATGTGATGCCGCTGTCGCGGCTGTTGTGCTGCCATATCTTGATTTCACCAGCCGAGAAAGGGAGGAGGACAGTTATCATATTTGCCAATGCCTCCGCTCGGTATCAGACTAAACGCCGCACGCAACAGGCCGATTCGTAACGGGCCCACAAGGGACCTGTTACGAATCGGTCTATGACGAAACGCATGTGACGGGAAGGCCTACATTACATTTGAACGCATGCAATCATGCCATGTTTAATTTTATTGCGTGAGCAATAGCTGGGGCACGTCGGCAAAAATTTCACGTCCATCTGTTCATTTTTGCGTCCCTTTAGGTCAACACAACCAGTGATAGAAGGCCGCAGAACGATAGAGTGGTCAGAGCGCGTGAAGAGGGCTACATTCAAGAGTGGTAATGATAGTAAGGAAGGACAGAGCATGTGCTGCAGGTCAGCAAGAAACATGATAATTACACCGGAGAAGTGAGAGACGGTACTGCGCAGCTCGGACGCCGAGTCTCAGTTTTGGGCTGCCCGGATGGCCGAGGACACCGCCAAAGAGCAGAGCCTCCTGGCGGATGGCTGAAGAGGGAGGGAAAAGATCACCAGCCTACTCCACCCATCACCCCATCCTGGGCAAACAATAAAGTTGTCTCTTTCTTTGTCTCCCTCTCTCCTTCGTAACAGTGGCCAGGTCGCCACAGAGACAACTCGAAGCGTGACTTACCAGCTGCTTCTGCCTCGACAGGTCTTGTGACCCCCGCTACCACTTGTAGGCATTGTAGAATCTAGTCTGAAGCCAAAGCGGGAAGAGGAGGTGACCAAAAGACGGAGGAATGGGAATGGCGGCGACGAAATGCCGGCACTGGTGGGCAGCAAAAGAAGGGTCAGACAGCCCATGTTACCACTGAGACGGTTGGAGAGCTCTGGGCACGATCTGTACGGTGTGCAAGGGACGCGCGAGAAACGCCGCGTTGCGGTCTTCTGAGGCTATCGGACAAGGGGGGAGGATTGGGCAAAGCCTCAAGTTCACGAGCGAGAGGGGCGAGATGCTCACGTATTCTTAAAGATCTTCATTTTTTAAATATAAAATGATGGAACGAACAGCTTTAGGCAAGAATTGCGGCTATAATGCCATGTAAATCTACGGGGCACAAGAATCAAAATGGTCGTTTTTGTGCGACCAGGCCCACATTTTCCTATTGGGGCTACTGGCGTTTCATACGTACCGTTTAGGAAGTCGTTTTGAAGGCCGTTCAAGAAGCTTCAATGTAAATACCTCATCTATCTTGTGAAGAGCAAAAAGGAACGAGAGGCGACAGGACAAGAAGAGTTTTCGTGGGTTTTCAAATGCACACCTACCAACTCGCGATATCTCCTGCTCATTAAAATGCTCCACTCTCTTCGGCAGGCTCAGTCTTTTCAGAACGAGAATACCCTACCAGTTAACGACTCGCGTACTCCTCGAACAGGCTGAAAAAAACGCGAAAACAAAAAACCCGGGACCTCTCGCACCCAAAGCGAGAATCATACCCCTAGACCAACGGGCCTTTATTTCTTGGTAACAGTAACTTTATTTACAAATATGCATACAGTGTCGTACGGATTGATTACAGTGGTTCCAGAGTGCAACAGAACGTGGTGTTTCACTTAAACATAAAAATCTTTCGGGTAACACGCGAGGAAAGGGTCAGCGTGCTTCGCCAAGTAAGTGCAAGCCAGTCAAGGAGTATTGCGAACAAAGCCGGAGAGCGTTTGTGAAATTTATGATAGGGAGATTGACCACCTCACGTGTTCTCAATCGTACTGCTCCAACCAGCTCAAAAAGCACGAAAAAAAAAAAAAGAAGCGGGGCCCCTCCGGGACATGAACCGGGGATTTCTCGCACCCAAAGCGAGAACCATACCCATAGACCAACATGCTTCACGTGCTCTCAATCTTACTCCTCCAACCGGCTCAAAAAATAACGAAGACAAACAAAAAAAAGTCGGACTGTCCTGGATTTGAACCCGGGAGCCCTCGCACCGAATGCGAGTATCATACCACTATACCAACGGGATTCTTTCTTCTTTAATTACCTTTTACACAAACAGAATACAAATGACGGATAAATTAAAAACCGCCTGCCAAACTTCGGCTGACGGAAGGACCTAAAATAAACATCAAATATACTGAAATGAGGTTTATTGAAAAAGGTTGCTGTGCAGGCGAAAGATAAGGAGGGCACAGTCCCAGCACAGTCCGAGCACAGTCGACGCTGGGAGAAGCAGGCAGTGCGAGGGAACCCCGTCGCTCCAGGCGATGACGGCGCGACTTCCAAATTCCGCTTCTGTTACCGATGATGCTATGGTGGCGCACATCACCCGCAGAGGATTGGCAATGGTCCTAATGCTTCCGGAGAACATTGCCAATATTCTGCATTACAGTACATAACTCTTCCAAAAACAGGTAGCCATTCAAGTTCGGGGTCCTTTAACTCGAACACTTCAGTAGCTTAACATTTTGTGCAAAATATTTGCTCACCGTAAGCCCATTGGGGTCCGCGTGTCGTACAGCCATTCTGGACCTCCGAATGGCATGTAACCCCAGCGCCATGATATTGGACATCATCTTCGCCGTCAACAGGAAGGAACCGAATGCCATGCGCTGATATTGGCAGGTCTTTCTTTAGCGTTCTTTGTAAGACGTCCCCCCCCCCAAAAAAAAAAAATCTCGCCATCTCCACGAAGTGAATGATGATCAGAGGGGCGAAGCTTAAATGCTTATCGGTAAAACCTTGAAACATTCGCCCACACATCATATAAAGACTCCACACGTTGTTATAGGTCTTCTTGACGGTGCGCACCATCTGAATGAGTGAAGGACATAATGCGCGTTCGTAACCATGCTCGCGTCTCGGTTTGTAGCGCAGTGGGAAGAGCGCCACGTACCTCCCGTCGCGGCCAGAGAGTCGTGGGATCGGAACCGGGCGCCGCCGCGTCAAGACCACCACTCCTCACTCGCAAAGCTTGAGACTTCCCACCGCTCCGTTGACAAGCCCGTCGACGACGTCGATGTTTGTGGTGATCATGTAGGGCTTGTTTTGGACGATGAGAATCTCCATGGGTAAGTTGGCAAATTCGGTGTGTGACATTTTAGCCACCTTGGCCGTCGCCTTCTGCAGAGCGTCTTGTGTCGCGTACCCCCGGTACATGTGGTGGTGGTGGTGGTGGTTCCAGTGAAATGGCGCGTACCCACTCAGGGGATGGGCCAGGAAATGGGCGCCTTACCGAAAGAAATGGCCATGTGGCCTCCCCCATCGTAATTAATGTCATTCAATTCAATTCAATACTGTGGCACGTGCGAAAGCAGAAAATGCGCGACCGCTCTATTTCGTTTTTTTTTTTTTTTTTTTCGCGCAGCTTCGCCGTCTCGGATTCCCAGTACTCGCCGCTTTCCTGATAGCTATCCAAGGGAACTCCGAGATAACGCGCTGGTGTACGCGACCAAGACACGTTCTCAAACACAGATGGTGTTGATTCCCACTCCCCGTGAAAAAAAAGCCCACACACTTGGCCCAATTAACACAGCTGTTAGTAACACTACAATACTACTTTGTTATTGACATGGGTGTACTCACACTCTCCTCGTTTTCACAAAAAACCGCCACATCATCGGCGTATGTTAGTGACTTCACTTCATTGTGTGGAAATAAAAACCACGTACTCCATTGTCATTAGTTATTCTTAAACAAAAAGATTCCAAATAAATTACAAACACAAGAGGAAATGCTGGACAACCTTGTCGCACAGAAGACAGTGCAGGAATAGTTTCCGTGGTATTATTGTTGATTATCAATTGCGTACAGCATTGAGAGTACTCCATACGCAGTGCCTGCATGATAACATCCCCAACAATTAAATACTCCAGAATACAAAAAGAATATCATGGCACACTCGGTCGATCGCTTTCTAGAAATCAATTTGAAGCATAGCGACCCTTTTAAAAAACATACCACAACACTCTAGCACACTGCGCGCAACACGAAAATTTGTTGCTATGCTCCTCCTCTTAATGCCACGGGTGTCATGCAGCCATACTAAACTTGTTATAACACTGTGCAATCGCTGCGCTAAGGTCTTCATAGGAATTTATAGTCTACATTGGCCAATATAATCGGCCGGTGCCCAGTCACCGACTGAAGTTTAACACGGCCCTAAACCAACGGGCCTCATGTGTTCTCAATCGCACTCCTCGAACCAGCTCAAAGAATCACGAAAACGAAAAAAAAGTAGGGCCCGTCCGGGATTTGAACCCGGGACCTCTCGCACCCAAAGCGAGAATCATACCCCTAGACCAACGGGCCTCACGTGCTCGCAATCGTCCTTTCTATTATTTCACGCGCGCAGCGCTGCACTTGTGACACCGTTTACATTTTCCGAGATGATCTCGCGATCTCGTTGACGTCCTCCGCGGCCGCAAGCGAATTGTCGCGACGGAGAATCGTGTACTAATGCATAAGAATTGCTACGCGGCTTCCTCTTATTTGAAGTTTTTTCCCTTAGGCGAGTAATGGAAGTACATTTACACTATATATATATATATATATATATATATATATATATATATATATATATATATATATATATATATATATATATATATATATAGGAAATGAGGGTGGGCTCGTTGAAATAAGACAGAAATAAGCGTTGGCAGTCAAGAAAACCTCGGAAGGGGAAGGGGAGGATGTGGTAGGTCATTGAAACAGATAAAGACTTTGGAAAGAAAGAAAGAAACTGGAGAAAAAATGCCCGCCGGTGGGATCCGAACCCACGACCTCCAGAATACCGGCCTGGTGCGATGACCACTACGCTACCGGCGGGGCCATTTTCCCCTCCATTTTCTGGGGTATTTATGTTAAGGTATTTTTGTTACCTGCGCTTGGGGGTGGTGGCCAGCGCCACTCGGGCTACTCGGGGTGAAGGGGACCTTCTTTTTAACCCCCGGGCCGTGACTCGAGTGTCTACGACATGTCGAGAGTGGTCAACCAGCGTTAAGCCCTCTTAAGCTCCTTATGGCACCAAAACTGCCAGAACAGGGGCCCTCGCTATGCATGTAGCGAATCAGAATAGGAAATGAGGGGCTCGTAGAAATAACAGAGAATTAAGGGTTGGCAGCCAAGAAAACCTCGGAAAGAAAAGGGGAGGTTGCGGTAGGTCATTGAAACACACACTAAACTTTTTTACACCCTTTTTGGCCGAAAAGGGTGTGAAAATCTTGTCCCATGGCTAACACCTTTAAAAGGTGTTTTGACAAAAAAAGGTGTATGGATAAAAACAGGGTGTTGAGCTCAACACCTGTAAAAAAGAGTGTTGAGGGTGCTCAACACCCTAAAAACAGGGTGTTGAGTCTCACACCCTTTTTTTCAGGTGATGGCATGCGCAGAGGCAATGTCAAACGGCGGAGCGCGCAGCATTCAACACAAACAGCCAATACGTACAAGTTACAGTTGGAACACGGGATGCAAGCGGTACAGGGAGTGCATACTTACTTAGCAATACATGTGCTGTTCTTGCTTTTATACCCAGCAGAGGAAAGCCCCCAGATGGAGTCGGTGGGCTTGTCGCAAAAAACTGATATTTTAGCGCTAATTTTGGAAGTATGGATTTTACTACGAGAATATACAAATCAACACGCGGATTTGCAAAACCTTTTCAATTACGGGGTAGTTTTTCTGATCCGTAACTTATAGAATTTTATTAAATACCACACAAATCTTCCCTGCCACCTCAACACCCTTCATAAAGGGTGTTCATTATTTCAACACCCTTTTTCCCAGAAGGGTGTAAAGCTACAAATTTGGGTGTTCGAAACTAAGAAAAAGGGCGTAAAGAAAAAAAGGGTGTAAGAAAAGACCGCCAACGAAGAAAAAAGGTGGAGAGACCTCCAATTTTGGAGGCATTACACGGGTGGACTGAACATTCTCTACAAGCGGGCGGGGAGGGGGGGGGGGTTGTACCTCACGATGCTTACAGCAATATGAATTGGCATAATTTATTACCAGTGAAGCTCTTTAAGCTTCAGGAGGTAGTTTCGGTGGCATTAGCAAAAAAATACAAAGAAAAAGAACTGGGGCACCTGTAAAAAGTGCACCACCGCAGATAGGGTATTATAACAGTGAAGTCGGCTTTCGAGCTTGTTAGAGTGTGAGCACAAGGGGCGTATGCGTATCCGCACCTCTTACTGTACCATTTCAAAGGTACTAGTCTTTTTTGGATTCTAAAAGGTAAAAAAATTCGTGCAGCTTGCAATAGTGGTGCAAGGCTGGAGAAACAGCAACGCTGGGGGCCGACCTACCTTGTTTCCCTCTTGGATCTCCTGGAAATGGGGAGGGGGGCACACTGGAACAGCCTTGTAAAATCCGGTTACATTTGCCCTCATCTCTGAGCGGTCATCCTGGCTTAGCAAGAACATTGTAAAGCTTAGCAAACATAACAAAACTTAGCAACACCGGAAGAAACTAGGTCGACTCCCAGCTCCGCTGTTCTTTTTTTGCAACTGAACACCTATTTCACACCGTTTCAACAACCTACAGAAAGCCAAGCGTGTTGCAGTTGGTAAACATCCTTTTCGCCACACGACTACAGTCTTCTTAATTTTGAAGGTTCAAATTGGTGTTTCACGTGCCAAAGCTAAACTTGGGGCATGTGGTGCACTGAATAAGGAAACGAGCGATCATTGCATAAGAGCAATTTTTTTTTCCGTTTGGAAATTTCTTGCGAATAGAGGAGTATATGAGGGGATGTCTTCTTCTTTACAGTGCTATTATGTATCCGAACATGGACTTATTCAATGAACAGCTGAACACCTTTGCCACACCCTTTCAACACCCTAAGAAAAACCAAGGGTGCTGAAGTTGATCAACACCCTTTTTTTCAAACAAAAAGGGCGTAGAGCTAGGAAAAGGGTGTTGAGACTCAAGAAAAAGGGTGTAAAGGCCTCCCAACACCCTTTTTCCACTTATGCTACACCCTTTTTGGCTAAAAGGGTGTAAAAAAGTTTAGTGTGATAAAGAAAGAAAGAAAGAAAGAAAGCGGAGAAAATATGCCCGCCAGGTGGGATCCGAACCCATGATCTCCAGAATACCGGTCTGGTGCGATAACCACTACGCTACCGGCGGGGCGATTCCCCCCCCCCCCGCTTTCTGGGGTATTTATGTCAATGTAATTTTTTCCTGTGCTTGGGGGTACCTCTCCCCCCCTCCCTCAAAAACCTCATCGCATCGCATCGGGGGTGGTAGCCAGCGCCACTCTGACTTTCCTCCCCTCCCCTTTGTTTTCCGAGGTTTTCTTGACTGCCAACACTTATTTCTCTCTCTCTCTCTCTCTCTCTCTCTATATATATATATATATATATATATATATATATATATATATATATATATATATATATATATATATATATATATATATATATATATATATATATAATCTATTTTTTCACTAACGTTTTCGCAAGAAAGGTGTGACACGCAACGCCATTGCCTACACTACGGCTGACTGTCGACTAGTCGCAGTCGATGAAGCGGTCGCTACCAAGGCTTCCGTGGAAGCTGCACATAGCGTAAAACCACAGTGCACCCAGCACTTGCTTTTCGGTGGTCCTGTAGCGAAAGCCGCCTCGAAGTCGTCGCAAGCGGGGGCGTTCGCCAGATGACTGCTCAGCCAATGCACAGTACTTTTCGAAAGGCGAAAACGAGCTCTAAATCCCTCCTCCGTTAAAGAAAAGGATCTGCCGGGCTATAAATATGCCTGCTATGGTGCCGCAGCAGCGGCCACCACGAGCGTCACGAGTTCAACACGTCCGTGCAAAAACATTCGCGAGTTTTCTCCGAGTTCTAGTGTCAACCAAACACACCCAGCCCATTCGTGGGCGGGGCGTAGTGACCGAAGCCCCACCCAACCATGGCGTCTACTTGGTCGCTGAGTTACCGTCGTTGAAATGAAGTGGGCTTAATTCGATGCAGGCTATCAGAAACAGGGACTTAGCACCAAACAAAAACGAAACCCCCATGCCACCGTGAGCCAGTGCTGCCACCGTCGCAGTGGGCGTTCGGTCCTAACTTGACTCCACTCTAGTCCGAACCGAAAGGAGCGGACTAGACGACAAGATTTTCCGACGGGAGCCTTCTTCATACACCGTGAAACAATATCCGATGACACATGACACAACTTCAACGTCTAAAACGCACTCGTCGATGCTCAAACACGCTTCTGACTCGCTGAAGTAGGACAATTTCTGAAAAACGCCCGCGTTCCACTCAACCAATGTGTAAAAAAAGCCCATCTCACATTCGGGCAGGGCGCGCTCCCTTTCCTACAGTGAACTCTTTTGCTTACCTGGTTTGTGCTTGCGCAAAACTGCACTGGGGCTACCCTCAAGCTGCATAACAAACATAATTCAGTGGAAGAAAAGGACACCGAGAAAAACGGGCCGCCCCGCGCCGGGCGTTGCCTACAGCCAGGCTGGAGTTTTGAAAAAAGTAGTGCAGTTGTCTACTTTATGCTAGGGAGTGAATACTGCAGCTCTATTTCAGATAGCGCTGCATGCGGATCGTTGAAAACAGATGAGCGGGCGATGTAGAAAGAGTGCCGCTTTATTGCGTCCTCAGCTGCAATAATCGTTCGGAAGACATGAATGATGATGGCTCACGCCACCTGGTCCCCAGCATATCATCTTTTCGTGTCAGGTTCCTCGTCTTCTTCTTTTCCCAATCGCTCTGAATTCGCAACACGGATTTTTTCACAAGCCGTACTTTCTCCACGTTAGCGTACCCAATAGGGCGCGCTGAATATGCGAAGCGCGCTTCGCGAGATCACGCCGGTTTCGCTCGAGGTGTATCGGATGCTCCACTATCACTACATTCTTAAACCAAGCAGCTGGAAACTCGGGAGTAGGCAGAACTGGGACCTTCTGGAATAGCGCCCCAGCTCTGGTCCCTACTCCCAGTTTCGGCTAGTGGAAAGGGTCGTTGCAGTAGGAGTTCATGGAGTCCTGAACGACGGACAACCCACATTTTGATGCTCGTAATAAAATGTATTCTCTCTCTCTCGCTCTCTCTTGAAAGGCATACCCGCCCCGTATGACATGTGAAAGGGATTGAAAGTAGAAAAAACTGCGCGTAAAAGACAGGACCGTGACAAGTAGACAGGACAAGGACAAGGGATTGAGCAACGCAGGATCATGGGTTCTATTCGTAGCCGAAGTGGTTATTTTTAAGGCGAAAGCCTTAGATCTCCATGTTTCAAGCACACGCGCTGAGAGGTGGAGAAAATCGTGAGGTACAACCAATAGGGACGTCGCGACGGAGCTGAGGGCCGGAGGATGGCAGCTATAGGCTCCTGCCGCACGTGCAAAATGAGCCACCTTGATGTCCCGACGGGGGTGAAAAGAGGCTCCTGGCGATGCATGGCGAGCGTGAAAAACGAGCTTCGGGCGGTGCAGTTCAGGGTCTGATCAAGTGCTGACAGGCGCGACCTCAGAAAGTTCAACAGCAGATCAACAAAAGGTCCGACCAGGCTTTTGTCTGCGCGTTCTTAAAAAGTTCGAAGCATCCCCCGGAATCTTGCTGAAAGGGCCGTAAAACTGAAACACCTATCTGTGCAATGCTTCACCTCCCATCGAAGATCCCAACTAGCTGTGGCAGGAGAGGTGACAAGTGACAATGAGCGACGCAGTAAAGTCTTTACAACAGCTTTTCTTACCATGGCGTTTGCAGCTGCGCTGGACATCCACCTGCGCAAAGCGGAATGGCCTTGAGTTTTTGCTAATGGTTGATCCATTGGTCCAATACATTCAATTCCATTGGTCTAATATATTTTATGCAGGTTAGAATCGTCAATCGTCAACACCGGCACGACTTAGTTTTTTACGTCTCTGGTCTGTAATTAAAGTTGGGAAATAAGACCCGCAATTAAAATCAAATCAAAGTTCTATTGAAGTACTGATTCTTCTATCTAATTATGTTGAGCCAGTTTTGAAGAAGTGAAACCACCGGAAAAGTCCATAACACAGAGGAAGAAAGTGGAAAATACTATTGGTGCCTTACTCGTACAACTTGCACCGTATTTACCCGATTCTAACGCGCACTTTTTTTCCGGAAGAATAGCCCGAAAAATCGCATGCGCGTTAGAATCGGATACGAAACCGAAACTGCCGAAACAGCGGAAATTTCGTCCCACCCATCGCCATCGCCATCTCAAGACGGCGCCAAACCTTTTAGCAACGATTTTTCGGACGCAGGAAGCACAGGCGCGTAGGGTTGTCTATCGGCATCTTCTCAAATCGTCAAATCGTTCCACTTGCGCGCTTGATAATAGCAATGGCAGAAGCGGCTCTCGCGTGTTCAAAACGAGCGGTCGGCTGAAGCGTGCGCCTCTGGAGAAGCTCGCGGGATGGGCGTGCAAGGCGTGGGCCACGATCCCATCGACCATGGTTGAACATTCGTTCAGAAGTGTGGCATCGCGAATGCGCTTGACGGCACCGAGGACGAGATGTTGTGGTCAGCGGAGAGCGACGAGGAGTGAGATTACTTTGGGAAATAAATCGCCTGTTTCTCTCGCATATCGTTTGTCTGGGTCAAAACGTTCCGTGCGCGTTACAATCGGAGGTGCAAGTCTTTTCGTTTTTTTTTTTTTTTTTGCCAGGAAAATCAGGTGCGCGTTAGAATCGGGGGCGCGTTAGAATCGGGTAAGTACGGTAATTGTCCCATTTACGGCCTGCAACACATGCGCTACCTTCCGAAATCTTCTGAAATATTGCGGCACTGAAATGCGGACCGTTTATCGGTCAGTGAGAAGGGTGGTACATTGTCAGAACAAAATACGTCATGTGAGGATATTTTGAAACGAAAGGTGCAGAAACGTTACGCCTTACCAAACACCTGGAAAGAAAACTCAAACGAGAAAACCCAAACGATAACCCAAACGAGTCACAACGGATGCTAGGTGTAAGGCATAGGGGAAACAAACGAGCGTCTTGGAGCACGAAACTAACTCGAATCAAAGATGTTTTAGCACAAATTACAAACACGTAGTGGAGTTTGTATGGGCGTGTAATGCAACAAAGAGACAACCGTTCTATTACCAGGCAAACAGGGTGGGTATTCAGGGGCGAACCAAAAGTAGGAGAAGGCCGTCAACTTGACTAAATAAGAAAATTCATGGGCGAATAATAAAATCGGGCAGCTCAGGACGCGAACGGTTATGAAGAAAGCGGGAGAAGAGCTAGGTAATTATGAACCGGTGAGGTCAGCCAGACTAGCCGCCGTGTGCTACGCATTGGTTGAAAAGTTTATTCAGACACACATAGACATAAATATGCAAGCACACACACTCGCGAAATGCGCCCACAGCGGACGAGCTGCCGACGATCGTTTCGCGCTTGCTTTTTCCAAGTAGTGCTGTTTTAGATGCAAAGCATCTCTTGCTCTCGGCTCCGTCGTCCGTCGTCCATTCATCCGCCGGCCCAGGAAGACACCGGCAACACTGCCGCTCCAGGAGCCCTTTAAGGGGTGCTCGTCTCGTGCCGGCCCAGGAAGACACCGGCAACACTGTCGCTCCAGCATCTCATGGTCGGGGCTATGTCCCTCCCTTGTTGTGGCGCCGTCCACACCCCCACTGCGCATGCTCGGCTCATCTCGGGCCGGCCCAGGAAGACACCGGTAACACTGTCGCTCCAGGAGCCATTAAAGGGTAAGACACCACCGGGCGTTCAGCAAGCCGAGCATGCGCATTGGGGGTGTGGACGGCGCAACAAAGACATGGGAGGGACATAGCCCCGTCACATCTAATAAAATTACACCATCTTCACGTAGGGTAACCCTGAGTAGCATGGGAAACAGCCATGGGCTCAACGCAATTTCCCATTTCGTAGTTCCGGTAAGTGAAAAGTGTGGTAGTTACCATGGAAACCAAACAGTAAATATAACGGTAGCTACGTACCTCAACCTAACGGAAACGACGAACTGAAAACTAATGGGCACTTGAATCGACCCCATGGCTGCTTTGCGTACTACTCATGGTGCCCCTACGGCAAGATGGTGTAATTTTTTTTCTCTCCCTCACGTTCGCAAAAATTTTCGTCGGCAGCTCGTCGAACGGCCGGCAGCGAACGGCGGTCGCCCGATATCTGCTTGGTAGATACCCGGCGAACAGTTGTTTCTTCGACGCCGACGGCGTCGTTCGCCACTTCTTCACCGGTTTTTCGGTAAGATTGCCAGCCAACAGTCGTTATACTGACGCGAAGTCATCGCCTAGCGTCTTACGCCGCTTCTTCACCGGCTTTTCGGTGGGTACCTTCGGACGCCTCCTCCCGCCGCAACCGCCAACAAACAAACAAACAAGCAAGCAAGCAAACAAAAACAAACAAACAAGCGAATGAACGAACGAACGAACGAACGAACGAATGAACGAACGAACGAACGAACGAACGAACGAACAAGTAAGCAAGCAAGCAAGCAAACAAACAGGCAGGCATGAACGAACGAACGAACGCGAACACCTCACGCTTCAAGCACACGTATACATAAAATTGGCTTTGTCGCGAGGCGTTCTTTGAGGACGCCGAACAAGAAGCCACAAAACTCTGGCCCCGCAAAAAAAAAACAATGTTCCCCAGGTGAGGCTCGAACTCACAACCCCGGCATGGCTCACGAGCACTGTCGTATAAGTACCGTGCGCTAACCAATTGCGCCACTGGGGATACGTTGCGTAAGGGAATTTGGCCACTACAAATATCTTCGCCAATTAAAAAAGTCTAAATATGAAATATTTACAGCAGAAAACAATAGTGGCTGCCTTTAAAGGAGCCATGAAGAGAAAATGCAAGTTGGTTTTATTCGAAAGATTTCGTGTTTTATAGTGCCCCCGGCGCTTGTCCGGATACAAACGGTGCTTTATTCACTGAGAAATTAAACAATTTAGGTTAAAATTTTGATTTTCCCGCTCAATCGTGCGTTTTCGTGGTCCCAAGTGACATCACGGGAACCGACCGCTCTGCAGCCTAGAATACCTTCATTCACGCATCCGCCGTACAGGGTAGAGACACGTATACGCTGGCGCCGCCATTTTCGGTTGCTCGCTCGCCGCCGAAGCAAGTCATTGTGTCAAAACCGCGCTAAAATTATCGCCGCAACGCGGTTTACTGAAGAAGTTTGAATCATATTGTATGTTTCGCGTTGCTAGGTCTCGTGCGAAACGAAAAGAATAACGCGTTGAGCCCGTTGGCCCAATTGCGGCGGCACGGGACCGTTCAAAGGTTGTCTCCACCCTGTACAGCGGTTTTGGTTTGTTCCCGCGTTTCTTTACGTTCCGTAACCTAGATAACGCCACCATACCGTGGCAAGCGTTTGGTTTGTTTTTGCCCGCATTTAAACCTGGCTTGTTTTTGTTCTGGGAGAAAATATTCGTTCCCTGAAACAGTGCTCGCTCGACAAATGTGGTCACGTAAGACACCGTTGCTTGCGTCAATCGGCCAGTGTCGTCTGAGACAACCCCAAGCCCCGTAGTGCTGTGCAGCTGGCTAAACCAAGCATGCTGTGCGCAGTACGAACAGCAGAACGCATCAGTACTTCTATGTTTACATGTGCTTTCGTAACTTCCACTGTTTGTCCCATCATTCTTATTGCTTTGTAAAGAATGTGCCCTAAATTTAAGCGCAGATCGCTCGTTCGTCTAGTTTGTAAGCTCTACCTAATTTTCGTCTGCTTCTGCTAGCCTCCGCCAATCGCAGAGCTTAGCTCATGTGACATCATAGGTTCAGTTGCGGGAAATGAGCTGGTGGGTCGCATGACCATTCCCGTTTTTCCTAATTATGTAGCTTATTTGAGCGAAGTTTACGTTAAAAGTGGTGTCAGTATGATTCTAACGAGACAATCTTTTGAATGAACCAAACTTGTGTTTTCTCTTCATGGCTCCTTTAAACATGAAAACCAGGTACGATTTCTTTCGTTTTGGAGACGCGTTGCCCTTTTCAAACGTTCTTTTAATGTGAAAGGGTTTGTTTACTCAATAGGTCGAAGATCTGACGTTCCAGGCTCACATGGGGCTCCTGCGCTAGAGTTTTGGCGACATGCAGAGCCACTCGTGTCCGACGCGCCTGTGTAGTACAAAAGCAGACGACCCTCGCCGCCCTCCATGTGTTTTCAATTAGAAGTCAGATAGATAGTTTGTTGTACTTAAATTAATCACGTCGTGGTGCTTTTAGATTACTGCATACTGAATAAAATATCCCTTAAAGTATTTTTAGAGGGTAAACAAAATAGTATCCGCTACAACAAGCAGATTTATCGGCTTTCTTTTGAGCGAGCTGTCGCGATCGTCGCTACGCGGGACAGTATCGTCAGGTCGGGTTAACTTCCTGGCAATAATTATTTGCGTACGGTCGGCAAAGGAAAGTTCACAAGTAGCATAAACACAGAATGCTGCTCATTCTATAGAATGAAGTCACTGCAACAGGTTGCTTCGGCGGGAGCATGCAAGCGGACGTGAGAACCTGGCACCGCCTTGAAAACAAGTTGACATTTTGTTTTATATTTTCGCAAACTAAAGTATACTTGGTTAACATTTTATGCCGCACGATTTACCAACGGCAGCGTACATGTATACGAGCGAGTGGGTGAGGCAATAGCGTCAAATAAATAAATTAAGCGCTATTAAAGGACGCAAAACAAGCACCAAAAAAATCGCACGTGCGCTGCCTGCAGAGATGTGTACTTCTACATTTCCATAAAACAGCCGCATACATGGTGCGCGGCCCAAATACACTGGAACCCAGATAATACGACTTTTAAGGGACCGCGAGACAGCGTCATATGACCGGGGTGTCGTACGACCGGGGTGCAGGTAAATACCGGCCTAGTAGACGGTCTGGCACGACAGGTGGGCTTAGAACTTATTTAAAGTACAATATTTAGCGCGTTATCGCGTGATTTGCGAACCTTTAGTTGAAATCCCAAGTTAAACAAATTGGGCCCATCTCCCCGCGAGGACGACTCGAGTAAATGCGTCGCATAGGGGGTGGGTGTATTGCGTTAACGTTTAGTGTTTGGGGAGTTGGTGGTAGTGAATGCGTTGTATCAGCAGCTTCTTGACGTAGTTTGAATGAGTCAAGGATATATGGCGCGTTCGTAGCCTCCCATTCTGTGTCGGCTTTGTGGCGCAGTGGGTAGAGCACCATGTACATTGCGTTCCGCCCGCAGGGTAGAGGGATCGAAATCAGGCGCCGGATAGTATTTTTTTTTATATAGTGTAGGGGGAGGGGTGCGGACAACGACGGTGCGGACTACGACGGACGTCAACGCGGGTGACATCGTGAGTTACTGAAATGCTCTGCATCTAAAAAAGCAACGCCTATGTTGTGCCCCCCTCCCCTTTATGGCGTCTAGCTAGCCCGCCAGCCAAGTGCCGCGCGCTACTCGATGTAAGGCCGACGGGTAAAGCAAATTGAGAGGGGAAAAAGCGAGTATGAAACTGCCAAGGCCAAGCGAAACGAACGATAGTACAAGGCGGAGATAAACAAAAATGGCATGGTCGTACATGATGGAGAAACCATTTGAACGGTCCTGTGCCGTCGCTATTAGGTCATAGTGCTCAACACTAGCTGTTTTCATTTCCACACAAGACTAAGCAACGCGAAATACATCATTCAACATTCGCGAGTAAACCGTGTTGCGGCGAAAATTATAGCGCGGTCTTGCATCAGCGACTTGCTGCGGCGGTTAGCGAGAGACCCAAAATTGCAGTGCCAACGGATAAGTGTCTCCACCCACCGCCTCCTGTATTTTGCTCCACCCTTGCGCCGGACGCGCGTGAATTAAGGCACTCTAGCAAAGAAAAGAGCGGAGTGACAATGCGGCTTTTGAAAACACTGATAAGCAGAAAGCAGTGATATATATATATATATATATATATATATATATATATATATATATATATATATATATATATATATATATATATATATATAGAGAGAGAGAGAGAGAGAGAGAGAGAGAGAGAGAGAGAACCACTTTATTTTGCAACTGGGATTTAGGGGGGAGGGATGGCCGAAGCCCATACGGCTTCGGCGACCGCAAGGGCCCGTGCGGTTAGAGTTTCCTGAACCGCCAGGTACGAGCTCCCCAAGGCCTGTTCCCAGTGGTGGGGCGTGGGGTAGGAGGGAAATGGGTCGTGTGGACACTCACACAACGAATGAAAGTGGGTATCACGTTGGTGGCAATGAGGGCAGTGTGGTGTTGGAAACTTGTGTGGGTGCGTGTGTGTGAGCGTGGTTCTGTGGGGGAAGCAGTGAGTTTGTAGGATGCGCCACATGTTGGCGGCAGCGTGCTTTAGTGACAGGTGAGGTGGGGGATAGTGCCTGCGGAGGAGTCGGTAGTGCTGGGCGGCTTCTCGATATGTTAGAAGTGCATACCGAGAAGCCGTCGGGACACCGTTGTTAGGCGGAAAAGAGAGGCCTGCTCGGGTGGTCAGTGCTTGAGCTTGATGGTGGGCCGCCTCATTACCGCCTATTCCAGTGTGGGCCGGGGTCCACAGCAGCGACGCGGGTTGGGTGGGGGGCTTCTTCCGCAAGATTTGCAGTGCTACTTTAGATACTTTAGATGCTACTTTGGTGCCTTTGGCAAAGTGGCGAAGTGCTTGTTGGGAATCCGTGAGAATTTTCATGGGGGTGGGGGTTTGTGTGAGGGCGAGGGCGAGGGCCACGGCCGATTCCTCCGCTGTCACCGGGGAGTTAGTGAAAATGGTTATGCAATTGGTAGGTGCATCTGTGAGTGAGGTAAACACTACTGCAGGGAAGGCTTCCTTGGAGTGATACTCTGCTGCGTCAACGTACAGCGTGTGCTCCGAGGGTGGGTAGTGGGTGTTGTGGTGTCTTGCTCTAGCTTGCGGCCTGGCTGAATGGAAGGTTGAGTGCATGTTTCGAGGAATTTGATAATTCCTCGAAACATCTTGAAAGGGATCTTGATAAGTTGGCGTAAGTCGTTTGGGATGACCTGAGGTGGGTTGAGGGGTACTGGTGGGTTGAGGTTAATCCGCTGGAGGATCCTTCGTCCCGGGAGGGATTGAGACAATCTGTTTATGTGAGCTGTTCTGTGGGCCTCCACAAGTTCGTCAATGGTGTTATGGACACCCAGAGCGAGTAGTCTTGCAGTCTGGGCGTGGGGGGTGGGGGCAGTAGCAGCGCGGCTGTGTAGGCTTTGCGGAGTAGTGCGTCCAAGTCGTTTTTGTTGGCTTTCGGTAGATTCGCGTATGGTAGATGGTAGCAGAAACGGCTTATTATGAAGCTTTACACAAGTCTGAGGCGTTTCATTTCGGATATTCGGTGGTGTCTGTTTGTTATTCGTTTTATGAGTCCGATGGTCTGTAGAGTGTGATTTCGAAGGACGCGTTGTGTGAGGGTTGTGCTTCTATTTGCTTGAATCGTAAGGCCTAGGATGCGTACGTTACTTACATGCGGAATGGGGTGATTATTAAAGGGGTCCTGAAATACCTTCCGCCGATGCATGGATGTACACGTAACCAAATAAGACAATGTATTAGCAATCTCCTCCCGCAAGAATTTTGTTAAAGCGATGAGTATTAGCTGAGAAATCGTAAATCAAAAACCGCGCATTATCGTCGCGCCGCGTTTCCTCCTCTTTTCAACTGTTGACGGCGCGCGAGCACTCCCTCCCATGATGCTGCGCTAGTCAGCGGTGACGTACTTCCGCATTACGCTCCTCCGACTGCCGTCTGCTACGGGCAAGTTTTGTTGACACCATGAATTCCGCACTCCGCTCAAGGATGGATAAGCGAACGAAAAATCTGGCCGCATGTGTGCGGTGGCCTGGCCTTGCCCTTTCGCGGTGTGCGTTGCTGCAGTGCAGCACGTGACTTTTAATCGGCGGCGAACTCGCAGCCGCTGGGGAGGATCTTGCGCTCGGTCCCTTTCATGCACCGCGCACTGTTTATCCAAAAAGCGCCGTATCAGATGTGGCCCCGCTGGTGCCGGGTCTTATTTTGCGGTGGTGGTAGTTCCTGCCGGTGCCATGTGAAAAAGACATTTTTAACCGATACAGAACCCGTGCACAAAACGCTTCAATCATGTGACCAGTTCAGCTTGGGGCGACGCGTGGTGGAGAGCGGCAACGTTGGCAAAACATGCTCCGGCGCGGCTCTGAGCTTTCTAGCGCTGGAGCGAGCGCCTTTCTTTGACGATCTGAAACATCGGTTGCCTTGGCGACAAGGCACAAACCGCCCCAGAGGTCAGTTACGCTTGCGTGATCCCGGTTCAGCTCGGGGCCCCACCTCGCGACATGTGGGCACTGCAGTCGTACCACTCACTCTCATTAGGAAGTGTGAGATGCGTTTGGCATTACAGGAGGCGATGGTGTGTGTGTTGTGGACGCCTTTGTTTCGCGATGAAATGCGACGTTGTGCTTCTGCGGGTGGATAGTGCTTCCCATGGTCTGGATTATCTTTCTCGAGCGACGTACGACTCAACCTCGCATGGGGTATGTGCAGTGTGCGTGGCTAAAAGCCATCTCGGCTTGCGCACCAGAGTTAAGTGACTTGCTGTTCGTCCCCGCAAACCGCGCGCGAAGTTAGTGCCGAATTTACGACGGGCAGGAGGAGGCAACCCATCGTCTGTCAATCGCGGTTCAGACTTGCAACGCATGTTGTGACGTTGTGTTCGTTCGAAACGCATCTCTGGATTGTTTTGAAGTGGAAAAAATGTATCCGTCAAACCCGGGCATTCGGCTCGTTCTCTGCGATTGCACGAAAGAAGTGCCACGGGGCTTCAACGCTTTCTTTATGGGACGTACTCAGGTAAGAGAATATTCATGTCGTGTTATGGCCGTGTTGCATTCAATACAAACGCTTAAGCGTTTGTTTACACTTGTTTCGTTTGTCGTAAAATGTCCAAGCACTCCGGCACTACGCTGGCAGATCAGCCGGCGAGTCGACGCTGAGCAGACGACTCATCTGTTTGCCGGAAGTGCGTGAAAAAGCCGCCCAATAGCAGGATGTCTAGCTCATGACGAACATCGGGGAATCGATGATGTAGACATGTGAAGATGGCGGCGTCCAAAAACACGAAGGAAAGGGTGAGAAAAAAGCGACAAACTTTGCAACAAAAGTGTGAGCTTTCCGCTGCGCGTAAAAGTGTAATACTTGGCCCAGATGACCTTGACGCCCCAATCTAACGATTGCGCTACTTCATTTAGTGTGCTCAAAATGCCTTTCAGGGCCCCTTTAATTGATATATGGATGTTGTGTTTGGCGGGGGATTTTGTTCGCGGAGGGTGCAGGATTAAGAGTTCGGATTTGTGCACCGAGCATGTGAGACCGGCTTGCTGTGTTGTGTGTGCGACTGCCGTGGTTCCCAGTTGGAGGACTTCCTCGATATGTGCGTCGCTACCGCGGGGTACCCATAGTGTAATGTCGTCTGCGTATATTGTAGATCTGAGTTCCGGTATGTTTTCCAGGCTGCGTGCAGTGGGTATCATTGACAGATTGAAAAGCAGGGGTGAGAGGACAGCGCCTTGAGGAGTGCC
>NW_027526203.1:285437350-285607350 GCF_048455015.1 Haemaphysalis longicornis | reverse complement strand
CCCCCCCCCCTATTTCCCGAAAAAAAAAAAAACTAAATGCACAGAATTTGATTTTTTAACCAATCCTCAAGAATTAAATGCCAAGACAAAGGCGATATTCAGTTTACAAAACAAAGTAGTTACCGGGAACCCGTTGCGCTGATTCGCAACGAGAAATAATAAGGAAATGTTTGCAACAGCGCAACTTCATTTATTGCCATCTTTAGGGTTCGTAAGCGACCTTATACGCAAGAATGCAAACACATCTCGCTGTTGCAGGCACCTGTTAGATTTTAAAAGGAACGCAAATGGTCAACAGAGCAGCCGTAACAGAAAATTTGTGCTCACTGTGAGGTCCCAGAAGCTTGGTGTGCACACTGTAAACCTGCTTGTCACTTTGCGAAAGCCTAGCTAAACATGAGATGTTGATTGTACTGCGTGCGTTGACAATTCAATTCGCAAATTCACTTGCGACGAAAGCCGTAAATAAGTGATCCGAAACCGTTATTCATCAAACCTTTTTTCAGAGTCGTTAAAATTTTATTTAAAAGACCAGTTAGAGCGGTTACATTTATATCTCTGCGCTGACCAAAATTCAGTAATTTTATGTTGCCTTTTGAACACACAAAAAATATCGTAAGCTCTTAGAAATAATTTCGGGGCAGTTAAGTAGTGTTACTATTTCAGGGCATCCCACAAATGCAAGAATTCGTCATGTTACCAGTGAAAGCGATTGAGATTGCCGTTGTAAACTGAATTTCAGATATCGAGGCTTCCTGATTTGTTTCTATTTATGCTTTTATTGAAGGCTCAAAACCACAGTCTGGAAAGGTCGAGCTTGCTACGAGCCACTGCGTACAAGTTCATAGTCACAATTACGGCCATTCTGAGATTCCCGATGAGTCGTCGCTTTTTTTGGCGTAGTAATGAAAACTGACTGCCGCTTCCATGCTATGCATTGAACGTTGAGGAACCGAACTACAGCGTACCACTATTGTTTGCACCTTTCGTGCGCACAAAAGGCACGAAGCGCGCCCCCAGTGTGTATTCTTACGGGCCGCTCAGCGGAGCATCCACACTAGCAGCGCGACGCTGTCGCCACCTACATGTCGAGCTCGCGGCGAATAGTGTGACGAAGTTATGTGGAATATTAATATTTGAAAAGACCCGATGTTCTGCGCTTATATTGCGTTGTACGAGTGTTGCTATTTGGGGGTATTCGGGCGTTTGAAAGGTCTGATATCCTGTTAGTTTCACAATAGCACATGTTTCTTGCAGTGCTATAACCGTGGGGAAGTTATGAATGGTTGACGGGTGTGTTTGGAGAGCGGGCCGTTTGGCGCGATAGCCTCTACAATTCCATTGCCAGGCAGTGTGTGTTTTATAGGTCGGCATCTGCTTCCATTTCGATTGGTAGGGGGGTACTGGCAGATGGGTCGGGTGTTGGCATTGCTAGTCGTTGTGGTAGAAGTTCTTTCATGCATGTAAGTAGTTCTTTGTGTAGAGCCGTTATATATTCCTGCATGGCGGCTTGTGCTGCTTTGACTGAGTCGTGAAGTTGTAGATATTCTTGTCGCTTTGTTCGTAGTTCTTGGGCAATATATATCTATTGACACTGCAGAATTAGCGCTCTCTGTCGTTGCCCTTCGTTTGAGTGGTGGGGATTTTGTTTGGGAGGGTTCGTGAGATGATTGTTGGTTGCATGTCTCTTCTTCAGAGGATGAGCGTAGTTGTTGTTGTCTCAGTAAGAGATTCTGTTCTTTGATCTGGGCGTTTTCTTGCCGCAGCTTTAGAATTTCAGCTCGTAGGGCCTGTATTGCTTTGATAAGTGCTTGGTGTGCGTTGGTTTGAGTTGTTTGGGGTTGTGTTGTCGGAGGCGTGTTGAGTAAGGGTTTGGGAAGGCCTTGGGGGCTCACCTGCGTGTTTCTGCCTTGAGATGATCGGCTGGGTGAATGTTGAAGGGCATCTCTGTACGTCAACCCTTCACGGTTGGGGTCTTGCTTCTTTGTGGAGTTTTCTCTTGCTTGGGGTTGGTGCTCAGCCTGGGAGACTAGGGCGACGATGGGTGGTTGGTGGGGACGTCGTGGTTGGAAGCGGCGGGGACAACACGATGCTCCGGTGAGGTGGGAGTCTCCGCAGAGAATGCAGTTGGGGTTGCACGGGTGGTTTTCTGTCGGTGTGGTGGAGCCGCACTTGGTGCATCGAGGCGTAGGGGGCGTGTGGGGGCAGACGTCCTGTCTGTGGCCGGGTCGCCAGCAGTTAAAGCAGGCTTCGGATTTCCTCTTGAAAGGGTAGCAGCGTACGATCGCTGCCCTGTAGCGTACCCAGTATGGTATTGTTGTTCCGTTGAAGAGTATTTGCACCAATGAGGAGTTGTGAAGTCTTTTGGCATCCAGTATGTGAAGCGCTGGGTTGTAGTCAGTTAGGCTTCTGAGTATGGTGCTTGCATCGTCCTCTGTTGGGGCATTGAATATGATACCAACACAAGTGTTGGACGGTGGGGGGATGTGGTTGGAGAGGAGGTATGTTGCTCCTTGGTATTGAAGGGTCGTTTGTTGGAGGTATTGCTTGGCTCGCGCTTCTGACGGGGTGCTGCTCACAATGAAGTTAGATTTCTGGTTGACTCGGAGTTGATCCTCATTGTTGTGAGTGATATTTGCTTGCCTTTGGACGAGGTCTGCAAGGGATGCTGCAGGTACGGTTTGGAGGTCCAGGCCGCCTTGGGGTCGTAGCACGATTTTGATGTCGTCTTCTGCCAGAGGTTCTGCAGGCGGAGGTGGTTTCTTTTTAGGCTGTTGTCTGCGCTTGTGGGCGTGCTCGCCGGTCGGGGTGCTGTGCGTGAGTTCTTTGGTTGAGAGTGGCTGACTGCCGGCGTTTTGGAGGTTCGGTGTTTTGGCTTGACGGCGGATGCGAACCCATCCGGGTTCATCTAGGGTTGCTGGGTCTATTGGCTGTCCTTCTACGGTGTATTCCATGGCGTGGTGCGTATCACGGAGGGTACTGGGTGCAGGCGATGTGCGTCGCGCCGAGCGAACGCCCGCGTGGTTGGCAAAACCGGCAGGCGCCGCTGCCGAAGCGAGCGGCTGCGACGAACGCAGCTACGGCGTGGCGGCCGCGCCTTCGACGGGGGGGAGGGGGGGGGGGGGGGGGGGGGCGAGGAACGTTAGGCTTAGGTTGCAGCTCCGAGGTGGCAGAGTGAAAACCGCTTGTTGTGCAAGTTTCGGTGATCTCAGCTCACCTTGGTTGGTATGCGGTGATAGCGGACGGTTAGCTGGTGATGTTGTCGCACGTTTTCGGTGGATGAATCGCTTCGTTGAGGGCATGCATGGGCGATCTCGAAGCGAGAGCGATGTGAAGACGCGTCCACTCGCTTTGGCCACCTGGCGGCCTTCCGATATAGGGAGAAAGAGCCTCGTGAACAGAACAAACTGCTCGCCAGACGCATCGCCTTGCTTAACAAGCAAATCGCCGAATACGCGGCTAAGTTATGCAAGGAAAATTGGCTGAAGATGTGCGACGGTCTGCAAGGTCAGCTGTCCGTGGGGACGACGTGGAAGCTCCGGCGCCATCTCATCGACCCGGCGAGCAGCAAAACGGCGCCTAACCGCACCCTCACCAAGGTGCTCAACTCGTACAATGGCGACGGCCGCAAGCTACTCAAGGCCCTCGCGAGCAAATACCGGCAGACCGAGAAGGGCGTACACCCGATCCCGGAGGAGTACGAAGGACCCGAGAACGAAGACCTCGACAGACCGTTTACCATGGCGGAACTGTGGGCTGCTGTAGACGAGAGCAACAATAGAAGCGCACCCGGCAAGGACGCCATAAGTCACAAGGTGCTCGCGAGCATGAGCGGTACGGCGGCGCGCGAGCTCCTTGGGCACATCAATAAAGCCTGGGAGAGCTCGCGGTTGCCGCGCGAGTGGAAGGAAGCGGATGTGCGATTCATCCCGAAGCCCGGAAAGGCCCCCTCGATCGACAACATGCGTTCCATATCCCTCACGTCCTGCGTCGGAAAAGTCATGGAGCGCATGGTGCTACGTCGGTTGCAGGAGCATCTCGAAGACACGGGGCAAATGCCCGCGACAATGTTCGGTTTCCGCAAACATCTGAGTAACCAAGACGTAATGGTGCAGCTTCACGAGCTGGTGGTGAAAAACGCCACGAGGCATGGTCCGCGGGCGATCCTCGCCCTCGACCTGAAAGGCGCCTTCGACAACGTGACGCACGCGAGCGTGCTGTCGAATTTGAAAAAGACAAAGTGCGGCCGGAGAACCTTTGGTTACGTGAAGGACTTTTTGACCAACAGAACAGCCACCATCACAGTATGAGGGGAGAAGTAGGATCCCATCGAGCTCGGCGAGCGGGGCACCCCTCAGGGGTCTGTCCTGTCTCCCCTGCTCTTCAACCTGGCTCTCCTCCCCTTACCTCACTTACTTGAGCAAATAGACGGCATTGACCACGCCCTTTACGCGGACGACATCACGGTGTGGACGGCGAAGGCCGGCTCCGACGGGTGGATCGAGGATTCCTTGCAGCGTGCGGGCACGACCGTGCACGAGTACGCAAAGTCGTGCGGGTTGAGCTGCGCACCGCAGAAGTCGGAACTTTTACTCATACAGCCGGGAATACCCAAGAAGGCGCCCCAACCGGCCGTCACGGTCAGAATCGACGGCATAGAGATCAAGCCGACGCAGCAGTGTAGGATACTGGGCCTGCTGCTGCAGAACAACGGGAAAGCGCACGCCGCCGTCGTTAAAATCAAAACCACCACGGAACAGATACTCGGCATGTTACGCCGGGTGTCTAACAGAAACAGGGGCCTCAAAGAGGACGGCGCCATCCGCCTGGTGCGGGCGTTTGTCGTGCCGAGGGTCACCTACTCGGTCCCGTATTCCAGCTGACGAGGACGCAGAGAAACACCCTCGACACGCTCATTCGCAAGGCAACGAAGCTAGCTCTGGGCGTTCCCATATACTCGTCGACCCGACGACTGCAGGACATGGGCGTTCACAACACGGTGGACGAGCTGGTTGAAGCTCACCTCTCTAATCAATGCGTCAGACTAAGTAGCACAGAACACAGACGCGCCGTCCTGCGCAAGCTGGGATGGCGCATCGAACCGATACAAAATCCTCCCTGTTCTGTGCCGATACCCACGACGGCGCTCCTACACGAGAGGTGGAAGGAGGCAATCGAAACCAAGCCCCTACCCCGGAACATGACCCCGGGTAAAGATGACGGGAGGCGCGATGCGCGGGCCAAGGCCCTGGCCCGACAGCTGGAGGAGAATCCCCGGGTTTTATACGCGGACGCCTCGCTTAGGAAAGGCAGCGACCGGGAGGCGGCAGAACTTACGACACACGGCCGACTGATCGTCACAGCGTCGACGAGGTCTAGAGATCCTGTGACGGCAGAAGAGGTGGCTGTGGCTCTGGCGCTCGTTCAACCAGGCGTCGAAGCCGTGGTCACGGACTCCAAGACTGCATACGGCAACTACCGAAGGGGACGCGCTTCCTCCGCGTCATTTGCGAGTTTGAACAAGAAGGGGACACCGGGACGAGCCGTTGAGCTCGTGTGGGTCCCGACTCACTCGGAGGTAGCACGCAACACCATCGCCGACTACCACGCCCGCGAAATGGCGCTCCGGGCAGCCGCCGAGTCGCGCGATGATTCGGACACCCCGACCCTAATGACATGCTACAGAGAGATTACTCGAGCGTACAGAGAAGAACGGCGCACCTTACCTGAACCGCACCGCACTGTATCCACGCGACAGCAAACAATCCTGCGCAGAGTGCAGGCGGGGTCGCTCGCGCACCCCGCCCTGCAGGTTAATCTAAATGGAAATACCCCGGATAGGGGGTAAATTGCTTGTCCTCTAGCGTCCTCCGTATACGGAGTTTTATTTACTCCGCTAAAAGGGAGTATCTAGTGAGCTCCCCTAAGGGAGGGAGCTTTTTCAGGCATTTAGCGGTGTGTTCTTGCTCTTATTAATCCGCTGAGGAGGGGAGCTTTTGGGGGCATTAAGTGGAGTATTTCGTGCTGTCAATTACTCCGTTGAAGAGGAGTTTTTGTGGCATTTAGCAGAGTATTTTATGTACTTAAGAACACCCCTGAACGAGGGCGTGTTTAACCATCCGGAGGAGTATTTTATGTCACCTCAAAAATCCGCCACGAATAAGTGTTTTTGAGTGTCTAGTGAAGTATTTTATGTTTTAAAAAACCACGCTGAGCAGGGCAGTACCGAGAGTTGCAAGGAACAAAACAGACATCTATTTCCTTGTCAACTTCAACGTCAACTTCACGTCAATTTCAAATTCAAAATAGAACAAATAGCACGTCAAGTTCACAATAGAACAAAATATGTGCGTTCAAAAATATATTAGCTGATACCCAAACATATAGATGGAACACCAATAAATACGGTAATGTAGTCTAAGTCACATCGAGAAATAAATCGGATCAAACACAAATGAAATACCAATCAGTTGAAACATGAAATACGGTGGAAAATATATGCGGCTACCAGCCATAGGTGGCCCGTTGGGGTTGTGCTACTGAGCCCAAGGATGGTGGTACGATCCCGACCACAACGGCGTTTCTTTTTTGGATTAACGCGAAAAACAACAAATCTTGTGTATCGATATTTTCGCCAGGTAAAAGAACCCCAGGCGGCCAAAAATCCTACATTACGGCGCGCCCCGTAGTCATAGCAGCTTGGGCTCGTTGAAACCCCGATATATTTTATTTGCAGCTCCAATGTAAGCCCACCACTTCTGCGTCTCTTCTGCTCACTAATAAGCGCAAATTCCAAAGTGACCAAACTTTGGAACAGAAATCAAATTGAAGATCAGGACCATATTTGGCGTGTATCATTATTACCAATTTTGCAACACAGTTTACATGAATGACATGACTATACCCACGTCAGAAAAAACAACTACGGAAAGGCTAACTGAATTCAAAACAGCGCAGGCAGTACCGAAAAGCCACACACATATGACGTCTCCATACAAAAAGCCGAGGAATCACAAAAAAAAAAAGCAGGGTATTCAGACATGACGAAAATGAAATATCACGAAGCCCGAAGAAAAGAAGGTGGTGTTTAACTACGAGAATGCAAACAAGGTGACGACATTGGAATGCGCATAGGAACCTGCGTAAGGCGCCCATGTTTTCTGTGCCAGTCAACTTGCTTTGTGAGCGTATATTCCCCCTTCTTTTAATCGCGTTCCCTAAACGGTGGGGGCGCGCGGCAGTTCCTCCGTGTGCGCGGTATGGCGTTCGTGAACGTTCCCAGAAAACGACGGGGAGATTTTCTCCCCGCGTGACGGAAGGCGAAGCGGGCGATGTCTGCTTAAAGCAACACCATCGCGGCGTGTTTACGGCGCATTTAGAGCTTTTCTGGCACTGAAAACTTATGGATATAAAGAGGGACGACTTTAGGTAAGGAAAACAAACAAAAAATAAATAAATAAACATGTACAGGTATTTTGTACAATCATACGCTCTTTACAAAAAAAAAGAAACGAAATGAGAACTGAACATTGCAAACGATGGGGCTATTGCGGAAAGGACTATAGTTCATATCACAAGCTAGCTGCAGCACTGTGGAGGCAACATTGTTGTCCCCCTCAGGGCGCCTAACTCACCGCGAAGGAAGCGACAAAAGGCGCCGGGGCCTTGCGGTGACTCTTGCCGAGAGGGGAGGAGGGAGTGTCCTTTCAGGACCCCCTTCACGGCGAGTTAGGCTCCCTCAGTGGGCGCGCTATTGATAACAATGTAGCCTCCACAGTGCTGCAGCTAGCTTGTGATATGAACTATAGACTCTCTTTGACTGGCTACACTTAGTTTGAAGCAAAGTGCAGCTCCTGGAACATTTTTCAATGAAGAATGAAAGCATTAGGCGGGTCGCTCTTACCAAATGATTGCAGCAAGACGCAAACATGTTCACTTTTACGCCACCACCAACGTGTCACAGTCCGCGACGGTAGCATCTTTCAAGCAAAATTGAAATTTCAGGCTTTGACAAACATCACGGCGTTAGCGAGTATGCACCTACCGAAGTACAAAGTATAGGCCAGAAAGCCTCCCTACCGTTTGCGACATCCACCTTGCTGTGTAGGAAGATTGGTTGCTTTTACAGCGCAACACTGTTATGCCTCGACGAGTCCTACGCTTGTTGTTGATCCGATCGCCACTTGAAGTATCCTGTTCGTGTTGCCGCACGCACCCACCGCCACATTCCACCACCGCGAAGCGAACGCGCGCACCACAAAATGCGTCGGGAACAGTCTTGGTTGATCTTGCTGATACATTCCTTCCTCACGTGCCATTTAAGCGGCGAGGTCGTCAGTTTTCGGAAACTCCACGCGGCATGCCACGCTTTCTATATCGGAGCTCGGTGTCTCGCTGCACGTCCACCGGGAGCAGCGGCCATCTTGACAACTGCCCTCTCGTTTGCGCCGAGATCTCGCGAGAGGCTCGTCCTGTAACTCCGCTCATGGACGGAGCTTTTCTGGGCGTGAATCTCCCAAGTCGGAGTTTTTTTGGAGGTTATGTGCTTAACTCCGTCCTCAGCCGGAGCAATGGTATGTTATCACTTCGTATTTACACCGTCACTCGGTTGACGGAGTGTTTAGGCGTATAGTGCTTTATACACTCCGCAGTACGGAGTAAGTGTTGTACTGCTGGAGGATTTACCGGAGCATAAACCTAATGAAACTCCCCATCCGGCTTGTTTTCGTTTATGTGTTCCATCGCATGTATCCCGAGTTAAGGCCGTTCTACATGGAGCGAATTTCGCCTGCGAATCCGCTGGAACGAACATTCGCACTTGCGAAGTTCGCAATGCCTGGAATTGTCGTCTACATGGGACCTGCGAACGCCGCGATTTTCGCATTTCAGACGCCCCTTGTTTGCAGACTGAATTAAGTTTTCCACCAGCAAAGGTTGTTGTGATTTTAACAAGGGTGGTTTTATTTTACTTTCTTGGTAAGTTGTTTCTGCCTGGTTTGCGGTAAATATAAGTTTATTTGCGGTTTTATTTAAGAATCGCCAATTCTCTATCAATATACGCCCACACAGCAGAAAAGACAAACGTTTTGGTGTGCCCGCGCTTTTGTCGCGCTCATACAAGCAACGCCATCTGGCTTCCAAGCGTGCAAGTGGTGCCGAGCTGTGCTCCTATTGGCCGCAGGTCCGGCCCCTCTACGCCGCACACGCCGCACGAGCGGCGTTTGCTCGACCGCTTCAAATGTTTGGCACTTTGCCGCAGCAACGAAAAAAGGTGGTTTTGCCGCACGAGCGGCGCCGCATCAGCGAATTCGCAGGCGAAATCGCTCCATGTAGTACGGGCTTCACACGACGCCACCTGTCCTTTCTGCAAGTAGACCGAAGGCACCCTGTCGCACGTCATGGCGGAATGCACGTTCCTCAAGAGTCCACTTCCCCCAACTCCCTCCCCTACACCCCCCTATCTTACCTCCATCCCCCCCCCTCCCCCTCCTTGAGCGATGGGAGACCTTGCTGTCCAGCCCCGCCCTGCCGACCCAGCTAGCCCTGGCGGTTAGGGGCCAGGAGTTGTTGGCGACATATGGGTCCCGTGAATAGGGAACCACCCCCGTCTGGTGCCTGTGGGCACCACCAAATCTTCTGGGCTCAATAAATGCTATTTCATCATCATCGGAAGGGGGGGGGGGGGACGGCTGTTCGGTCATCGCCGTGGAGTTGCGTCGTATGTGTTTTCGCGTTCGTCGGCGGCTCAACGGGAGCTTCAAATTCACGGTCCACCTGCCACCTGAACTTCGACTGTTCGCGGTTGGCGTGTTGGCGTACTTCCGTCGCGTGGGGCCGTCGCAGGTTAACTCCCGCTCACGAGTAACCGCCTGCTTGCTTGCGTCTGTTCCGCAAGTGCTCTGACCCGCCTGCAGACCTTTGCACATCAAGCAGCGTTAAACCAGGGGTTAAGAATACAGAAGGTCAGGATGAGGCGGCGAAGCGGTGTAAAATGTGGGAAAAGCGCTGGTTTATCCGCATTAGGGTCCGAGGCAGACCGCGTGCACCCGACCGTCAAATCATCGGGGTTTTTACTGCATTGTATATATGGGGAGTTTGCCGAGACCGCGGTGATCCGTAGTAAGAAGCGGGTCGTCGTAAGTACAGGGGACTTATCATCGGGGTTCCACTGTATTTACATGCGATCGTAACTGACTGTGTTGGTTATCTTCTAGTGCAGGGGTCGGCAACCTGCAGCCCGCGGGCCGAATGTGGCCCTCGGGGCTGTAATAAGCGGCCCCCAGCACGTCGTCAGAACCCCGGTCACTAGCAATCTGAACGCCGACACGCCAGTTTTGACCTCAAATGGGATTAGACGCCGAGACAAGAACTGAGAATTGATCGCTTCCAGTTGCATTGTCCCTCATCTTCATGCTTAGCCAGATTATTGTCAATTATTGTAAAATATTATTGGCAATTCGTCGATTTTTTTCTCTTTGCCATCAAAGCCCCCTCCCCCTCCCACCCGATTTGCCGTCCAGCCCTCCACCGTGTCGGCTTCACGCAACTCGGCCCTACACCTCAGAACATCGCCGACCGTTATTCTAGTCTAATAAGTACGAACTGGGAATATGTGATGCGCGAACGTAACTAAATGAAGTGAGAGCAAACAAGGAAACAGAACGGCCACTCAGTTCGCCCGACCACTTTGTTTTACGTCCACTACTTACGGAATCCCAAACAGAATTCACGCTTTTGATGCTCTCTGCATTTTGTCAAAGGACGGGTTCAGACTGTTGCCGCAACTGTCGTAATAACTTTAAAGAATGACGTCATTTCACACTCAGCCAACCGAACTGCGTGACACGCCGTTTTCTTACATTCATAGATCACGGTATGGCTTTTGCGTTGGTAGTCTGATTATATATGCCACGCAACAAAGCGTCAAGCTAGCGCTGTACCATGTATTCGCAACGGTAACGTAAACCATCAGTGTTTAGTGAAAGTGCACACATTACTGCGCAGGTGCGGAAAAGCGCGGCGCACCGCACCAGACGAGCCTGCGGGCCACCGCGCTCGCTGACTTTTACGCACGATCATCGCCGATGCGTTGCTTTTCTTTTTTTTTTATCGGCGCTTGTTGAAAAGTTTTTGTCACCAAATGTATTAGTTTATACAAAAAGCTTTCACGTCAAATTTCACTTCATACGACCATCGATCGGTGAGCTTGCGAGTGTCAGAGTGCCGTCACCGCCCCAGCGCTTTCGTCGACGCTCTAAACGTATTGAGCACTGCAAAGCTTTTTTCCATAATGTCGAGTTGATCGCGGAAGAGATCGGACGCGTCGGGAATGGGCTGGAGACCGTGTCGCAAAACTATCGGGAATACCGAGCTCATTTTGCTTCTGTCAATAGGGGATCCTACGGGATCCCGTAGCTTTGCACTACCCGGAAGTACCACCCGGAAGTCAGTGGCGAGCGCCCCCTGGGCAGCGCAGGAGCCCTCATAGAGTTAATATGCTGGGAGCCCTATACATCACACAAAATGGCCGACAGATGGGATAGAAAACGGCCGAAGCTGAAATAATAAAGAAACAGCGCAATTGAAAAGAAAGTTAGGTAATTTAAAGTTTATACCCTCCACGCCAACCATGTACCACTGGAATTCGAGCGGAGCGCGCATCCCCAAGACCACTACAGCTCGGGGAATTTATCAGAATGAAGGTAAATCTAGGGAATGCGTTGTGGCCTGCGACTTCAAAACGAGCGTTGGATGCATGTATTGACACCTGCATGAGTAATTTGAGCATGCTAATTACAGAGACAGAAAGAGTGAAACGTGGCTTATTCAGACCTAAAGTAAAGCACTCTTGCTCTTTGCATCTGTGCTCGTCTGGCGCGTAGACGGTGTGTTCAGCGAGGGCGTGTGGGGGGTGCCATCGTCTCCTAATATTACGCATGTACATCGCTTCCACCATCTTTGTCATATACAAGCTCAGCCATAGCAGAGATAACATGGTTATGTCCCGCATGCACGTACGTGGGGTAGTACCCGTGCAGTCGACGTACGTTCCCAGGCGGATTTGTTCGTGGTGCTACAGGAGGGGGCAGCACCGCTTGGAGTCACGGACTACCGGTACGGTGTTGATAACGGTAGCGTGTTCATGAAGATGGTGATAGCGCATTCAACCTAGTTCCGCCGCCGCAATGCAAGACTGCCCCAGACAAGCGCACGCATGAAGCGCACAACGACGTCGAACTTTCTGGCAGTTACTTATTTCTGCTGGCGCCGCGTCTCTAAATGCCCGTTCACACTTGCAACTGGAGCGACCAAACGTGACAGAAGCGACGCGTAAGGAGGAGGCGAGAGCTTCTGACGTTATATCATGCCGTAGCATCTGGATACTGTGCAATGTAGAAACCGAAACTGAAGCCACGTTCCAAGCGAGAGACAATAACAAGAACAGCAAAAATAGGTCGCTCGTGTCGCTCGTCGCTCGTGTCGCGTGCAAATGTGAGCACCGAGTGTGGCGGTCGCTCCAGTCTCATCGCTGCTTTTGTCGCTCCCGTCGCAAGGGCGTTGCAGGCTCTTGTGCTCGTCCTCTAGCGACCCGTTACGGGGCTCAGTGGCTGAGGCGCTGTGATGCTGAGCCCGACGACGCGGGTTCGATCCTGGCCATGGTGGCCGCTTTTCAGATGGATGCGAAAAGCGGTAAGGCCCGTGTTTCGAGGTTTCGGCGCACTCGTCAAAATGTATTCGGAGTCCTCAACTACGGCGCGCTTCATAGCTCACGTATAGCTACGGCACGTAAAACACCCACAATTTTTTCGTTCTCTAGCACGTTCTTTTCGGGACGATGCCAGTGCAGCGAGTCTCACAGTTTGTCCGAAAACGTGAACGGAAACTCGGGCTCCTGGTTGCGGCAGGCGTTGATGCGCCACTTCTGACGCAGTTTGCGCTTCTCTGCGCTGAGTCGCAGCCGCTCTTGGGCAGTAACTATACACACTAAACTTTTTACACCCTTTTAGCCAAAAAGGGTGTTGGGAGGCCTTTACACCCTTTTTCTTGAGTCTCAACACCCTTTTCCTAGCTCTACACCCTTTTTGTTTGAAAAAAAGGGTGTTGATAAACTTCGACACCCTTGGTTTTTCTTTGGGTGTTGAAAGGGTGTGGAAAAGGTGTTCAGCTGTTGATTGAATAAGGCCGTGTTTGGACGCATAATAACGATATGAAGAATAAGACATTCCCTCAAATACTCCTCTACTCGCAAGAAATTTCCAAACGCAAAAAAAAAATAATTGCTCATATGCAATGATCGCTCGCTCACTTATTCGGTGCACCACATGCTCCAAGTTTAGCTTTGGCACGTGAAACACCAATTTGGACCTTCAAAATTAAAAAGACTGTAGTTGTGTGGCGAAAAGGATATTTACCGACTGCAACACGCTCGGCTTTCTGTAGGTTTTTGAAACGGTGTGAAATAGGTGTGCAGTTGCAAAAAAAAACAGCGGAGCTGGGGGTCGACCCAGTTTCTTCCGCTGTTGCTAAGTTTGTTATGTTTGCTAAGCTTTACAGTGTTCTTGCTAAGCTATGGATGACCGCTGAGGGGTGAGGCCAAGTTTAACCGGATTTTACAAGGCTGTTCCAGTGTGCCCCCCCCCAACTGCCAGGGATCCAAGGAAGAAACAAGCTTGGACGGACCCCAGCTATGCTGTTTCTCCATCCTTGCAATACTATTGCAATCTGCGCCAATTTTTTGCCTTTTAGAATAAAAAAAAGACTAGTACCTTTGAAATGGTACAGTAAGAGGTGTGGATACGCATACGCCCCTTGTGCTCACACTCTAACAAGCTCGAAAGCCGACTTCACTGTTCTAATACCCATATCTGCGGTGGTGCACCCGTTACAGGTGCCTCAGTTTTTTCCTAGTTGGCGGTCTTTTATTACACCCTTTTTCTTACACCCTTTTTTCTTTACGCCCTTTTTCTTAGTTTCGAACACCCTAATTTGTAGCTTTACACCCTTCTGGGAAAAAGGGTGTTGAAATAATGAACACCCTTTTTGAAGGGTGTTGAGGTGGCGGGGAAGATTTGTATGGTATTTAATAAAATTCTATAAGTTGTTGATCACAAAAACTACCGCGTAATTAAAACGTTTTTGCAAATCCGCGTGTTGAATTGTATATTCCCATAGTAAAATCCAGACTTCCAAAATTAGCGCTAAAATATTAGTTTTTTGCGACAAGCCGACTGACTCCATCGGGGGGCTTTCCTCTGCTGGTTATAAAAGCAAGAACAGCAGATGCATTGCTAAGTAAGTATGCACTCCCTGTACCGCTTGCACCCCGTGTTCCAACTGTAACTTGTGCGTATTGGCTGTTTGTGTTGAATGCTGCGCGCTCCGCCGTTTGACATTGCCACTGCGCATGCCATCACCTCAAAAAAAGGGTGTGAGACTCAACACCTTTTTTAAGGGTGTTGAGCATCATCGCCACCCTTTTTTTAAGGGTGTTGAGCTCAACACCCTTTTTTCATCCGTGCACCCTTTTTGCCAAAACACCTTTCAAGGGTGTTAGCCATGGGACAAGATTTTTACACCCTTTCCGGCCAAAAATGGTGTAAAAAAGTTTAGTGTGACGCGTCACCGGTAGGTAGTTTCCTTTAAGAACGGAGGTGTTTAAGTTTGAGCTTGGTCTGGTGGCGTTAGCAAAAAATACCGAGTAAAAAACTGGCTCGCCTGTAAAGGGTGCACCGAAGCAGAGCGGGTAATATACAGTGAAGCTGGCTTTCGTGCCTGCTCGAGTGTGAACACAAGGGGCATATGCTTATGCGCACCCCTTAGGGAACCATTTTAGAGGTTATAGTCTTACTTGGGTACTAAAACGCAAAAAAATGGCGCAGCTTGCACTAGTGGCGCAAGGCTGGAGAAGCAGCGGAGCTGGTGGTCGACCTAGCTTCTTTCCCCCTGAGATCCGCAGTCAGTGTGGGGGACCGAGCGGAACGGCCTTGTAAAATCTGGCTAAACTTGGCCTGACCCCTCAAAACTTAGCCTAGCCTAGCAAGAACATCGCAGTACCCAACAAAGCTTAGCAAAGCCTAACAAGACCTAGCAAAACCGGAAGAATTAAGCTAGGTCGACCCCCAGCTCCGCTGTTTCTCCAGCCTTTTTTCAGCAACATTTTTTTCAGTAACATGTAACTATAACTAGTTACCTTTAAGTTACAGGATATTATAACTGTTAATACTGCTACCTATTTACGCAGTAAGTGTAACAGGAAATACCGTTACGGTTACTTCCTTTCTTATAATAATTTCTCCAAAAAAATTTTGGTAGTCGTTAAAGGCGGATGTACAGTCCACGCTATCCACTTTTTCAGACATTCTTCTTTTCCATATCCTCTCCACCTTTTACCTTTCCACAACACGGCTCCCTTCGCAGTTTGGGAGAGGAGCTCACTCAGAGGACTATCTTCTTGCACAAGACGAGGTTTAAAGTCGGTCTTTAAGGTAATTTCTCAAAAATTTTTCTTCCTCTTGGGTCGAGCGGAAACAAGCAAAAAAAACTGGAAATTAGACTTTCGCCAAGGAGGAGATGGCCTACCTTCGTTACGATAGACCATAACAGAGGGGCTCACCGAGAACGGGGCACCCACAATGACACGGGGAAAGAAAGGAAGCCGGCGCCCACGGCGTTTGGGGACATATCAATTCGTCTGCTTCATCTCTGCCGGCTCACTCCCTTCGCATGGGTGAAAAACATTTGTATTAGCAGAGTCCTTCGATGCTTTCCGGTATTACAGACGCTGTGCGTGCGTGCGAACTGTCCCGACGGAGGTACGGGAACGACAGGATTAGGGCCCGGGTGCCGGCCAAGCCGGTCTTGCTGGCTGCTTTGTCGTCTCGCCGTGATCGTCAACGTCCGACACACATTATCTGCCTGAGAAAGGATAACTCCCTTTGTTACAGCGACTTGATGCAACAAAATGAGGCGTAAACAATGATTGTTGGTGTTGGGCTTGAGTTATTACCATGTGCAATTTGACTACCCACATGCCTTCGCACGTTTCTATTGATTAAACTCTATCGTTTGGTTTGTGATCTAATACTTAGTTATATTATTACAGTAACACCGAAGTAACAATGTTATTTTTCCACGATAACTGTAACAAGTTACTTTTAGAAACTTCAACTGTAACTGCAACTGAGTTACTTTTTTTGGCTTAGCTAACCGTAACTGTAACACTTCTAGTAGTTTTTGCTGGTAATGTCGCAGATACGTCTTGAACCTACGGATCCTGTACATGTCGGTAACAAGCACACGGATTCCTCTTCTTGTTCAGCGCGTCGCGACATTGCATGGGCCTGTACCGAAACTAAGACAGTGCCCGTGATTGTCAATCCAACGACCGAACAGTGGGAAGCGGTGCTGTCCAGCTTGCCCCTGGAAGATCAGCGCAGGCTGGTCGAGAGGGCCCGGGCGACAGCCAAAGCTACAGGGGCACTGTAATGACTGCTCCTCTCACTTGGGAAGACGAGGAGGAGGAATAAGCTTTGTTTGCACCAAAATTCTGTACCCATGTCGATGGGGGGGTCTTCTGAGTCCAGAAGTCCTTGGGCAGTCGCTGCCTGACGGGCCCTTTCAACCACCCGAAGCTTATCGGCAGGGTCCGGGTTGGTTAGCATGCCTCCCCACTGTTCATGGTTGGGGGTGGGGGGAGGAATGGAGTGGGGGAGCACGCCCAGATCATGTGGCAGAGTGTACAGGGTTGGGGACAGTACTTGCGGGAGGCGGAGTAGGAGGTAGGGTGGATGGCGCGAAGGAGGGTACCGTGAGGATATGTGCGGGGATGTCTCGGAAGACGAAGATCCATTTTTTTAAAGATCTTCCTAAGTTTTGATACGTGTAGCCCCAGGCTTGGTGTGCGGCGTTAAGGTCCCCCGTGATGACAAAGGGGCTAGAGCCCGCTATTCTTTTTCCCTGTCGAATAATATCCGCTAGTCCAGTGGCATTGTTTTAAGAGAGCTCTCCAAAATTATCGATGAAGAGAGCTTCACCCTCATCACAGACCCATGCACGCCAACTAGAATCGGCACTAGCACGACGAGAGATACCGTTCCGGATCTTACCTTAACCGCAAACATCTTCAACGTTAATTAGAAGAATTGTGAGGAAAGTTTAGGAAGTCATCACATGATCATCGAGACCAAATTGTATGGCCCGTCACCCAGAAGAAAATTAGGAGAAGCGAAACTTACGAACTGGGACGCGATAAGGAAGAGAAGTCAAGGCCCGACCAGCACAATAGAAGACATAAAAGCATGGACCCAAGACCTCTGCAACGACATTTCACAAAACACAAAGAAAAATGAAATTTCCAATCAAACGCCGGCGGTGGACAATCACTTGCTTCACATCTGGGAAGCCCGGCGCAGCTTACTGCGGAGATGGTAGAAGCAGAGACACCACAGAAAGCTCCGCTTACTAGTCGCCAAACTCAACACCGAAGCGGCCCAGTACGCAGAGAAGCTTTGCCGCCATAATTGGTTGCATATATGTGACACCCTAAAGGGAAGACTCAGCACTTCGAAGCCATGGCACATTGTTAGATATCTGATAGACCCCACCAAGAGCAAGGAAGAAACTAGCAAGACGATTCAGGCTATAATACACCAGCACCAAGGCTCTAGGGAGGACCTCATGTGGGCCATCAAGATCAGGAATTTCCCGGACCCACCCAAGGAAGCTCTTTACCGACATACAGTGGACCACCGAATGCCACCCTTCATCAGCCAATAACACCGGTTGAGGTGCGGGCGGCCCTGGCCAAGATCCCCCGGAACACGTCTCCTGGCATGGACAAAATAACTAACAAAGCCCTGGCAAATTTGGACGACACTTCCATCGTGGCTCTGGCCACCTACATGAACGATTGCTGGATGACCCGCCTTCTCCCGAGTTCATGGAAGGAGGCAGAAGTGAGATTCCTACCCAAACCGGGCAAGACGCCATGCGTCGACAACCTCCGCCCGATTTATTTCACCCCTGCATCGGGAAGGTTATGGAACACGTTGTTCTGTACAGGTTGCAGATGCACTTAGAAATTGTAGACCAAATGCCACATACCATGTTCGGATTTAGTCTGCACCTATCCACGCAAGACATCCTACTTCAAATGAAAGCTGACATCTTCGAAGCTGCCAGTAGGACCACGCCGAAGGCCATCCTCATATTAGACCTCAAGGGGGCCTTCGACAACGTGGCTCACAGCGCCATTCTGAAGAACCTCAATGACCTCGGCTGCGGCGAAAGAATGTATGGATACGTCCGCTGTTTTCTCACATGCAGACCGCAAATCTGTAATCAAGCTGGGCGACCTACAATCCGACGTTTTCACATGCGGAAGTAGGGGTACGCCGCAAGGCGCGGTTCTGTCCCCAGTACTGTTCAACATCGCCCTGGTTAACCTCGCGAGAGAACTGAACAAAATTTGGGACATCAAGCACGGCATTTACACCGCGATATAACGATTTGGGTGGGTAAGGGATCGCTGGGAACCATGTAGGGCCGCCTCCAACCGGCCGCAGATGCAGTCCATGCGTACACTAAGCAATGCGGCCTCACCTGCGCGCCTCACAAATCGGAGCTTCTCTTGGTTCAAAAACACCACCGAGATCCCATTACGGACATTCACGTCATGTTGGATGGCATCAAGATTTCTCCCGCTCGAAACATCAAAATTATGAGAATGACCTACCAGGAAAATTATCAAAATACACAACAAATCCTGAAATTGGAGTCGTCAACCGCTCAGATCGTCAGGATGCTCCGCCGAATCGCCAGCCAAAAACACGGAATGAAGGAACAGGACATGCGGAGTCTTGGTCAAGCTTTCGTCATTTCACGAATTACGTACGTCGCCCCCTACGCCACCCTTCTGGCCGCAGAAAGGCGGAAGATCGACACCATTATACAAAAGGCCTTTAAACAAGCCCTCGGACTTCCAACAAGCACTTCTAGTCTCGTTTGATGGCGCTAGGGGTGCACAATACCATAGACGAGCTTACAGAGGCGCACCTGAACGCCCAGAAAGCGCGACTAAGCGCTACCCTGACAGGCCGGCAAGTACTTATGAACCTGGGATACGCCCCTTTAATGGAAATGGAGACTGCCGAAGACATAACACTGGAAATCAGATCGAAGCTAAACATTGCTCCCCTGCCAAGAAATATGACCCCTCAGCACCATGAAGGCTGAAGGCCAGGGCACAAACCTTGAAAGGCTGTACTGTCGCTCAAAAACAACAGTATTCACAGACGCAGCGGACTACGCACGTGCAAATACCAAAACAGCGGTTGTCGCCACCCCCACTTGTCTTATTACTGGTATCACCTTTCTCCAGGATACCATCCTCGAAGCGGAAGAAGCGGCGCTCGCATTACACATAACCCAGACCAAATCCAAGATAATTATCACAGACTCGTAAGCGGCGTGTCGAAAGTACATACCCGGAAGGATTTCCACGAAATCCCTATGCATCCTAGCCCAAAACCCTCCTGAAAGATTAATCAAAATCATTTGGACGCCTGCCCACTCATTCCTTCGCGGCAATGGAGCGCGCTCACGCCCGAGATCTTGCTCGCCGGGCACCGGCAAGAGGACGACGAGAGGACCAGACCCATACAGCATCACCCAACACTACATGCTCACACGACGCACCAAGCTTCCCGCCATCGGCAGAAAAATTAACAAAAAAACACGTCCCCTCCGACAACTTCAAACACATTTCCACATCCACACGGCTACACGCCATTCACCCCACATTATACTACCTAAGGCCCCTAAAATACTACCCCCTGTGCAGGCACTGCGGTAGCCCAGCAACGCTCTTCCAAATGATTTGCGCATGCCCTTCAAACCCAGACCTTGCACCAATTCCCAGTGCTACATACGAGCAGTGGGAGAGTGAACTTGCCAGCTCGGACCTAAGTAAGCAGCTTTGACTCGCTGAAAGGGTGAAGACGGCAGGCCGCACCAACGGAGTAATGGACTTAGGACCCCTCCCACTTACCAGCTCCATCTCACTGCTCAATAAAGTTTTCTCCTTCTCCTCTTTCCTAAGTTTTTTCCTCCATAAGATGTTGCTGCTTTCTTGGCGTCGTAATGCCCCTGCTGCCGCGTAATATTATAGTATTCTAGTTGTCAAACCACTGACAAAATGCAGCAATAAACTGCCTCCGCAGTTAAAAACGGTTGCATGGCTGCATTGCAATAATGAAGACAACCCTTTCCACTTCAAGCTCTCATGAGTGTTTATCATCTGCGTTATCTCATTTAGCGATGATGGAATTTCAAATCTCTAAGGACGAGCACAGCGACTTTCTTAACGCCATGCGTGCCTACATCCTTACTACCACCAGTACGGCTTGGCCTTCATGATAGCATGCAATGCGGCGAACAGGCCCCAGCAACGTGAATCACGGTGGCCCATTTCAACGAAAAAATGTCGCCTAAAACTAAATCTGTCTGTATGAAACTTTTTGACACGAGTGAATACTTCCACGAAACGCGTTCTTTTAATTTTTTACTTGTAGTGCAACAATGCAAAATTTAGGACGTAGATGGTAGCAGAAACCAATTGTTCAGCCTTCAGCATTTTGTTATTCCGTTGTTCTGGGCTTCGAGAGTCCCCAAAACATTTTTGTATATACAGTAAAAGCTCGTTAACTTGAACTTCAATCATTCGAATTTGTGGATAATTCGAACTATACCATTTGGTCTGGCCAAGCTCCATAGAAGCCTACGCATAAAAAGGGCCCGTCAATTCGAAAGCTAGTAAAATTGGAACTGTACGCGTCACCGGTCCGGCGACTTGCCGCCGGGCACACGCGTACAGAGAAACGCACCCGCTGCCGACACACGAGGCTGCGTCGCCTCCGAAACGGAGACAAGAAAGATTGGGTGGCATATGCTTAGCGGACTAAGTGGATTTGGACGCGAGTACAGTGGTTTGTGGTGCGCCGACACATGAGGACACCATTTCCGCGGTCAGACGCGCAGAACCTGTCACTGCCACTGGCGACAAGGAGGAAGAGGAGGACGTAGCAGCATTGCGGGCATCCGCACGGAAGTCATTGCCGGATGGAACGCTACCCGTCTCTTCAGTTTTCAAGAAAGTGAAGGGGAGGCCTGCCGCTACATTCGATCGTTCGAGCAAAAAATGCTGGCTAGGCAGACTGCAATCACGGACGTTTTCGAAAATTTCTTACATGCCCTGCTGCCTCTTAATCGCAGTGCACCGTTGTTATTCTTCACTTTCATTACTTTGAATTTTCATTAAACCGAACTGAAATAGCGTCCCCTTGAGTTTCGAATCGACGAGCTTTTACTCTACTCAATTAGGCGACGGCGTATAAAAGGCTGCACGATTATAGCTAATGCACGAAAATTTCTTCAAGCATGTTTGAAATGTTGTTTAAAGTGCCTATGCTAAACCTCGGCTATGAGGTCTTAGGTAGTAGATGGCTAACGATTGGTTCTTTAATTGGCGCGTAAATATCGACGCGCACGGTTGTTTTTTTTTTTTTTTGTTGTTGTTTTTTTTTCACTCTGTATAAAGTAGAGTGAGAGAGAGAGAGAGAGAGAGAGAGAGAGAGAGAGAGAGAGAGAGAGAGAGAGAGAGAGAGAGAGAGAGAGAGAGAGAGAGAGAGAGAGAGAGAGAGAGAGAGAGAGAGAGAGAGAGAGAGAGAGAGAGAGAGAGAGAGAGAGAGAGAGAAAAGCTGCCCCCGGCAGGAGTAGACCCCCAATGGCTACTGCTCAGGAATGTAGCACTCTGCCAGGTCAACTACAGCGGCTCCTTCTTTATCTTACCGTAGCGGACCAGAGCAAGACGGGCGTAAATTCGATATTCATAGTAAGCCAAAAGTGTTTTTTTCAAGTTTCGGCTTTTTACTGTTTAATATATTATGGTTTATCACTGCATAGTTGAGGTGAGTGGGCTTTTAAACCGATAAATCTCTATGAAGGACGAACATTACACTCTGCTTCGATCTCGCAAGGGTTTGGATTTGCCACCATGATGTTGGCATAATAGGGAAAATGTATGCTGCAATACGCTGCCGCCTTCCTCAGCCACCCGCACTCCAAGCATAAAATCACATCTCTCGAAATTTGGCATGCATTTCAACCCCTGAGTTGCCCGACACGCTTTATCGACCAATTTTTATTCACAATGCCTGGTTTTGGCTTGTCCCTTTCCTTGCCTGTATTGTTGATTGCACATTTATTTTAAAAGAAAGTTCAACCTTCACAGTTTCTTTTCAAGGCAGATAGGGAGCTCATCTGTTCGACAACCAATTATAACTGGGGTTAGTGTTTCTATAACCAACGAAACAACCCGTAATTTAGGAAGAGGTACGCGCGTGCTGTACCTTGCACATAAGTTCGGTCGAGTACGAAAGGCAGGAAAACATTGATTAATTGACTGATTGTGGGCGTCGTTTAACGTGCCGACGCTACACAGGCGATGAGGCGCGCCGTAGTGGAGGACTCCGGATTAATTTTGACCACCTAGAGATCTTTAAAGTACGCAGACATTTCGAACACACGGGCGTTTTCACTTTTCGCCTCCATCGGAAAGCGGCCGCCGCGGCCGGGAATCGATACCGCGTCTTTGGGCTCAGCAGCACAACGCCATAGCCACTGAGGCCCCGCAGCGGGTGGGAAATGGACATGGAAAAGTCCTGCTGGTACAACAGAAAACGAAATTGACTTCATTTTAAGCGACAGCCCTGGCATTGTACATTACATTGAGATGCACAAAAGCCGTAATTACTCGCCTTTCTTCCGTTCGCTTCTTGGCTCCTTTCGTGCTCACCGAATAGGTCGCTTCTCCCCAGAGAAAAAGCGCCCTATCATCGCTAAACTGTTCAATGAAAAAGAAGTGGAAACAATCTTAAGCAAAGGCTTCAAGCTCAAAAATACGCTCCTCACTGTGCACGCACATGACTACTCTGAGGCTGTGCGGGACAAGCGCAGAAAGTTACTGCAATTTTCAAAAACAGTAAAGAAAGAAGGAGATCGTGTGCGTCTTGTTTTTGACAAACTGTGCCTCAACAAAGATACTTACATTTGGGACACAAATACTAATTCCGCAGTGCATGTCGACGCACGCGCTTCAACCGCCACAACGACATGACGTGCCCCTTCAAAAGTACAGGCACCCGCACCATCACGTTCAGACGGAAAGGTCGCTTTTTTCTACACTAATATCAGAAGTGTTCTTTCTAAAAGTGTTGAGCTATCTTCGCTAATCGACTCATGCTCGCCATCTATCATTGCTCTAACAGAAACATGGCTCAACGATACTGTTTCCGATAGTAATATTCTTGTCAGTCAAGCAGAATTTAATTTTTTTCGCTGCGATAGAAAAAATCAAAGAGGCGGTGGTGTGCTCATTGCAATTTGTATAAAATCATTGCTGTACGCATTATTATTAACTCATTTCTTGAATGCGGATTTGTTTCTTTGAGGCTTGGTTCAACCTATTTAATCATTGCCGTTTTTTATCGCCCGCCTGACATGAATGCAACGTTCGAAAGTGAATTTCATCGTGTTGTTGTCGAAGTATGCATGCGGTTTCCCAATGCGGTTCTTGTGATTTTCGGTTACTTCAACTATCCCAATATTGAATGGTCTATGCTATCTGTTTCATCCACCGATACCCAGGCATGCGAATTTCTAGGTTCTTGTCTCGACTTTTGGTTGTGCCAGCCTATCGAAAAACCGACACATTCCTCGACCACATGCGCAAATATTCTTGATTTACTTCTAACTTCTCAATCCGCCCTTTTCACTGATATAGCCCATCTCGATGGGCTTTCTGATCATGACATAATTACGGGAAACTTAGCTTGTTCACGCAATGAAAGGAGAATTACCAACAAAGGTATAAGGTGTTACAACCGTGCCAACTTTGATGAAATTAGTTCAAAATTATCCAGTTTCACTGGAGAGTTTTTAGATACCCATTTGTCACGTTGAATTGAAGATAACTGGCACCTTTTTAAAAATGCTCTTTCAACTTAATTGATCAGTATATACCAGTCATTACCATAAAAACAAGTAACATCGCTCCATGGTTAAATAATCAACTACGTCGACTTAATAATAAAAAAAGCGACTATTCAGAGTAGCGGACAAAAACAGATTATCAGATTCATGGTGTCGTTATAAAGCATGTGACAAGACATACCAACGCCTTTTAAAATCTACTCGTCGTCGCTTCTTCAGTCGTGATTTGTCATCAATGCTAAAAAATAACCCTAGACGCTTTTTGGCGCACGATAAATCCTAGTAACGAACCCAATGTAACCCTCGGGCCTCGCTAATACCGATGGAACCCCTGTTCCAGAATCCGAATGTGCTCAGTTATTAAATGATGCATTCTTACCGGTTTTTACTCGTGAGGATATTACTTCATGCCCTGACATAGATGTAGTTGCCTGTATTAATATGACTGAAATAATAATTGACGAAACTGGTATTATATCTTTACTCGGAAGGTTAAAAACTTCATCTGAATTCGATCATAATGGCTTCAACAACAAAATGAAAAATATTTCCTCCGGTATCTATCGCTATTTGGCAGCAATCTTTTCTCTATCATTATCATCAGGCTCCATTCCTCAGGACTGGCGAATAGCAAAAGTAGTGCCGTTATTTAAATCTGGGGATCGCTCATCCCCGCTTAATTACAGACCCATATCTATAACTAGTACCATATGTAAACTTTTGGAACACATTATACACTCACAGGTAATCTCTTATTTAGAGGAACATAATATCATCTTCAAATACCAGCACGCTTTTCGCAAGGGCTATTCATGCGAAACTCAACTCGCAGGATTTACTCATGACTTGCACTCATCATTGGACGCCGGCATTCAAACTGACGCGATATTCCTTGACTTTTCAAAAGCATTCGATCGTGTCCCTCACCATCGGCTCTTATTAAAACTTAGGCAGCTTAATATTCACCCCCTTGTTCTCGCCTGGCTGCAAGCCTTTCTTTCCAGTAGAAAACAATTCACATCTGTCAATAACTTTAACTCTCCTTTTGTTGAAGTTTCATCTGGAGTTCCTCAAGGCAGTGTGCTTGGTCCCTTGCTTTTCCTTATTTATATTAACGACTTACCCTCCTCAGTCAATTCTAAAGTTAGGCTATTCGCTGACGATTGTGTCATTTACCGTACCATTTCTTCTGAAACTGATCGACAATCTCTACAATCTGACCTTGTCTCTTTAACTTCGTGGTGCACAACGTGGCTAATGACACTAAATCCTTCTAAAACTATTTTAATGAGTTTTACAAAAAAAAGCGTCCCGTATTCCAACGTCTTACTTACTAAATGATACTTCAGTGGAGCGTGCGACCTCGTATAAATATCTTGGTGTTAACATACAGTCTGACCTATCATGGCATCACCAAATTAATGTCACCCTTGCTTCAGCAAATCGCTCCCTCGGGTTTCTTAAACGTAACTTGAAACACACCCCCTCGCACTTGCGAAACTGGCTTATATCACCCTTATCCGTCCTAAAACAGAATATGTGTCAGCCATTTGGGATCCCGATCAAGACAAGCCCTGCAGAACAGTGCTGTACGTTTTATTTTTTTCTGATTACGTCACAACAGCGTCATTTCATTGAAGCTTCGTTCCGAACTTGAAGTCTTATCACGTCGCCGCAAAATCGCTCGCTTATCACTACTTCATAAGCTCTACCATCACACATCACTTCACGAGGACTTCTTTAGGCCACCCCCTGCTATCTTTCCGCGCCGCGATCATCCCTTTAAAATCGAACGCTTCCCTTGTCGCACATTTCATTATGCTAGATCGTTCATACCGCGCACAATAACCAAGTGGAATGGCTTACCATCAAACATTGCAACCGTCACCGATATCACTGAATTTCAGAAGTTACTAAACACAGGTGCAAATGTGTGAGCCTTCTGCGGTATTACCCCTTGTTTTCACTACAAACCATGAAATAACGGACTTTTTTTGCTTTTGTATAAAAATGCGTATGTTTCATGGTTCGCCGTGTTTTCCTAATTCTTTTATTCACAAGCGTTTTTGGTGATGTCGTTTCTTTATGCTTTAATGGCGCGTGTGCTTGTTGTAAGCTAGATTGCGCTTTATTGTACTCTTGCTACTCTACTTCCTTCTTGTTTAGTTTATTTTTGAATCTATTTGTAAACATAGTTTTATTATTTCTGACTGACATTATTTATGCTGATTATTTAAGATTGTGCGGAAAGGATATTGACCCTATATTTTACTCTAATCTATTTAGTAGATGTATAGTTTTTCAGTTTGCATGTTTTCTGGTGTTATTAATCATTTTCATGTACCTGTATGTGTTATAGCCCCCCCCCCCCCCCTATGTAATACCCTCCTGTGAAGGGGCCCTTAGGGGTATTCTGAACAAATAAATAAATAAATAAATAAAGAGCATTGATGATAACACAGCCCCTTGGGGCGATATGAATGGCAAATTCAAGGTGTCTGATGTGATATGTCCGATTTGGAGGATTGCCGTTCGTGCTGTGAGAAAGCTGCGAACATAGTAGTTGTATGTGCGCTGTCCCGGGTTTACAGATTCTAATCCGCGCAGAACGGCGGTGTGTGAAACTCAGCCTTAGTGAGATCCAAGGCCAGGACGGCCGCCGAATCGAGCCTACTGGGGGGAATTACCACTTTGCGGGATAGCTGCTTCGCGGACGCGGAGGAGGGAGGACAAAAATAGAACAGTGCATATCCACGCGTATGTGCACCCACGTGCGGAGACCAGTAAGGCACGTGGGTGAAAGTTTATCGGCAGCAAAGCGATGCTTGACATGATCACCGACCCCACAAGATGAGCCGATATCGGCGCCTTGAGACAAGTTCAAGGCCGGCGAAGAGACACACCGTACGTCCGGGCCCGGTTCTCTTCGTTGTCGCGGAAAGTATTTGGCCGCAGCTTTCCTGCTTGTATTTTTTTTTTTTGCCATTGCACTTGCGAAGCGGTTTTTCTTAATTGTATATTCCGATTTTCGAAGATATGCGCTTCGACAACTGCTAAATTTGCCCTTTACACGGGCCTCCCAAGCAGTGAGGCTGAAGCACAGAAAATTAAGCAGCAAAAACTGAAGCAGCTACGGATGCAGCCATCACCGGGTATAAAAGAAACGCGAACACATGAGCTGGGTACCACTTTTCTGAGCCCGTTCCAGCGACCACCGAGACACTCGACCATGATCGCCGTGCGTAAAATCTCCCAATCACTACTAGTCTCCCCAGATTTTGGGTTTTCATTTTTATTGCTATAACTTCAATGATCCTTTCGAACTCATCAGGTGCACCTAGCTTAGCCTTTTTGCTCGCCTGATATCCCTCGTCTCGTTAAAGGACATTCGCTGGCTCTCTTCCAGCTTGCATTGGCGCATTTTTGTGTATGTATGTGTGTATATATGTACAGGTCCGCGCAGAAGTAAACGGAGCACGGGAGCGGCAGCCGAACTGCATCGATGCGCCGCGTATGGGCGCCGACGGGATCCAAGGAGCGCCGGTCTAAGAGTCTTTTCGCACTGCCCCCGCCACCCTATCTGATATGTTTAATCGCCGCTCTGCTGGCGCGTCATGCTGGGCGCGACGGTTTTCTAAAGGCAGCGCTCGGCTATAGAGGGTCACTGGTTGCATTGCGCTCGCAGGCATCAGTGGTGACCGAATCCACCGCTGTGTAGAGCTGGACGAAGTTACGCGCACACGGAAACGTGCCTTGTTGAGCGCTGCAAAGGGGGGCATAAAATTCTAGGTCACCCTTGCAAAATTGCAAAATTGTAAAATTGAAAAATTGTAGGCCGAAATTGTAAAATTGTAGGTTTGGCATAGCATGTCATGGCGTTGTAATTTATTATAAGCCGACAACAAAACTGCCCTCGACAATATAGAAAGCATATTCACAGACATTTTTGTTATTAGGAAAAAAAATCTCGCTTTCAACATGCTTTTTTTTTTAATTTGGGTTTCTCCCAAATTACTGCTGCCACTCAGTTCAGGTCTGTTCTGAAGAAAGGAATATACAAAATACCCATGGGGCGGATATTTTGCGTTAAAGAACTCTGTAAAGAATAACTACAATCATTGTCTTTTATTGCAGCGGGCCTCATAGGGCGCATATTTTGTGGTCGCATTAAAACCGGCATTGCTATTTTTAACGAGCACCTTACATTAGTTAGGAAAATGTTGCAGCTTTGAGTTAAACCTTACATTGAAGTAAAAGATGGCTTCACCGCATGAGTTCAATGTCTTGAAAAGAAGCGCCGTCAGGGCTCCAAAATGACCGATGACGAGTATAGTCGTCATGACCGTTGACGACCATACTCGTAATCGGTCATTTTGGTGCAACATCTTATGACGGCTATACTCGTCAACGGGAGCGAAAGGGTTGCGACAACAAAATATGCACCCTATGAGGCCCGCTGTAATAGAAGACAATGATCGTATTTATTCTTTACGGCGTTCTTTAAAACATAAAATATCCACCACATGGGCATTTTGTGTTTTCCTTTCTTCAGAACAGACCTTAAATGAGTGGCAGCAGTAACTTGGGCGAATTAAACCCAAAATAAAAAAAAAAACAATGTTGGAAGCGAGATTTTTTTTCCTTATAACTAAAAATTTCTGTGAATATGCTTTCTATATTGTCCAGGGCAATTTTGTTGTCGGCTTACAATAAATTACATTGCAATGGCATGCTATGCCAAACCTACAATTTTACAATTTTGGCCTACAATTTTACAATTTTACAAGGGTGGCCTACAATTTTATGCCACCCTTTACAGCGCGCAACAAGGCACGTTACCGTGTACGCGTAGCTTCGTCCAACTCAAAAGCGGCGGATTCGGTCGCCACTGACGCCTGCGAGTGCAATGCAACCAGTGGCCCTCTATAGCCCAGCGCTGCCTTTAGAAAACCGTTGCGCCCAGCATGACACGCCAGCAGAGCGGCGATTACACATATCAGATAGGGCGGCGGGGGCAGTGCGAACACACTCTTTGACCGGCGTTCCATGGTTCCCGTCGGCGCCCATGCGGGGCGCAGCGATGCAGCTCAGCTCCCGTGCTCCGTTTACTTCTGCGGGGACCTGTACATACATACATACATATATATATATATATATATATATATATATATATATATATATATATATATATATATATATATATATATATATATATATTATGTAGCCTACTGTTCATTATTACAGAGCTCCTCGGAGCTGAATGCTCCCCAGCCCATAGCAATTCTAGGCCTGATAGATCGACACTGACAACTTGCTCCAAGTAGTTATACTCATCCACCTTTCTAATATTTCATAACCTAGGCTAAAGGGGGAGTGTTCTTCACGTGGCATGTCTATTCTGGAGTTCCTGTATATAGCCTCCCTCCGTCGACTTACTGCCGAATATATGGTCTGTCTTATTCAACGTTCGTTTGGACTAATTCATATTTCTCTTCAACCCTACGACTAAGCTTCGCAGCACAGCTTCAGAAGCATTCCTTGCAGATTCTCCTGAACGACTGAACAAAACAATGTAACCCGCAAATCTCGAGTGACGAAATATTTTCCATTTACTCATATCCCTGACTCCTCCGACAAAGCTTCCTGAATACTCCCTATATTCATGCTGTAAATAATTTCGGTGAGATGGTGTCCTCTTGTCTTACGCCTTTCCCAATAAGGAACTTCTCACTTTTATGAAGGGTTATCATGCCCGTACGTCCGTTGTGTTGAAAGAGAGAGAGAGAGAGAGAGAGAGAGAGAGAGAGAGAGAGAGAGAGAGCGATCTTTAATGAAGTCTGGCGACGTTAGCTGGGCTTTATGCCTAACTTGCTACTCCAGTTGATGACGTGATGAAGATGATGGCGATGTTGTTCAAGAACTTGATGCGCTCAGAAGCGGCGAGTTATTCCCAGCGACTGGTCTAGACCTGTGTGTTGCAGGTACTCTAGCAGAGCTTTGGTAGCCCGTAAAGCACGTTTGGGACAAGCCCATGGTCCTTAAACGTCCTTTAGCTGTATGTCCACGGAAAGCGGCAGTCCCAAAGCCACTGCGAGGGACACTCTTTGAGCACTGAATCGAGCACATCCACAGGGCAGGTGCTGCAGGGTTTCTCGCACATCACATGGCGGCAGAGTGGCGACGTAGCTTGTTGCGAAGTTGCGCGTGTATGCGACATTCAACCGCATGCGATGTAGAATTGCTTCTACCCGCTTGGAGACTCCTGGTGGCATTTTAAATTTGCAGTTGGGATCGATGGAAAATAGCGGCGCGTAATGACGTGATACGTCATCCCAGGCTGCACGCTGCATGTTCCATGCCTCGCTGGATGCAAGGACAGATGCATCTTTCCTGGATAATGGTATAGCTGTTGCCGATGCACTATGCTTATGCGCAACGGATGCAGCAATGTCCGCCTTCACATTGCCAGTTATCCCACAATGGGCTGGAATCCACTGAACTGCAATGTGATGGTGCGCTTGTAGAGCTTGGAGATGTAAAGCGTGTATGTCAGACACAAGCTGGTCTTTTGGAAAAGACGCTAGACATTGAAGGGCAGCCCTTGAGTCTGTGAAGATGGCCCACTCTCGTGCGGGTTGCTTGACGATACGAGCGAAAGCCACCCTCAGAGCTGCAAGTTCGGTAGCCATAGTTGACGCTTTGTGACTGAGCATGGCACTGATGGTGGTACGTGATGACGGTATCCACACCCCGTTAGTGGATGATGTTGATGACACCGACCCATCAGTGTACACATGAGTGTGGTCTCTGTATATCCGCGAAATGTACTCCAGAGCGAAAAACTTTAGTGCGGGAGCCGGAATATGCTCATTCCTAGTGATACCGGGCACAGTAGTCGTGACCGGTATGGACAGGAACATCCAGGGCGGGTGCTCAGGAGGAGCAGGCTCTTGATAGCCCTTCGGCAGAAATTCACGCACTTCTTTGGCCCAGCTTGTCGCTAGAGGATGGCCCCGCTGTCTTGCCACAATCCGCAGACGCGCACGAAGCAACTCCTGCGTGCTTAGAGCGAGTGGTGAGAGCTGCCTGCATTCTGTCAGCGTTCCAATGGTAGAGGTGTCTTTGGAATGTCAATGGAGACCTGCAGGATTTGTGCTTGCATGCTCTGTAGCGCTTTGACAGTTCCTTTTGATAGAGGAACCAGAGCAGGGATGCTGTAACTCATCAGGCCAACGCAAAGCGCTTTGTATACCCGTAGAAGAGAATTGACTGAACAACCGCCAGTGTTGGTGGAGAGCATGCGGAATATACAGGCGAACGAAGTAATCTTGTCCTTGAGGTGGCGAACGTGAGGCGACCAGGTGAGATTACTATCAAATGTCACTCCCAAGAACTTGTGGGTCGGGACGTACGGAATTGCGGTCCCTCCAACAGTGAGGCCGTAGCGCGTAAGGTCACGCTTTGAAAAGGCTATCGCAGCACATTTGTTCCCTTAAATCACTAATCCTAGAGTTGCCAGAAATGCTGCAATGGAGTCAATTGCTCGCTGCATTCTTGACCGTAACACTCGCCTATTGCGGCCAGAACTCCATATGCAGATGACGTCAGCGTATACAGACAGATTTCTACCGACTGCGGCATGCATTTCTCCAGGCCAGCTATGGCAATGTTAAAGAGTGTAGGGCTCAGCACCCCACCCTGGGGAACACCTCGGGTCACCTGATGTAGCGATGAGTCGCCGCTGTCGGTAGACATGTACACATACCTATCGGAGAGGTAGTCCGACAGCCATGCGTACATGCGTCTCCTGATGCCTAGACTTCAGCGCCGAGAGGATGGCTTCATGTTCGACGCAGTCATACGCTGAATTGAGGTCGAGGAACACGGCAACAGCAATGTTCCGCCGACACTTTGCTTCTCTTATGCTATTTGCAAGGGCGATGACGTTGTCGAGGCTGCTACGACCCTTGCGGAAACCAGACATCTGTTCCGGGTATATATCTTGGATGGTCAAATCTCAGTCCAAGCGGAGCAGCACCATCTTTTCCATCAGTTTCCCGACACAACTCAGGAGCGCTATGGGTCGGTAGCACTCGATGGCGGTGGGAACTTTACTTGGCTTTAGGACTGGGACAAGGCGAGCGTGTTTCCACCTTGGCTCTAGACGACCAGTTTCCCACGAAAGATTGAAGGCATGCAGGAGGCAACTTCTTCCCTTTTCACCTAGCTGCGAGAGGGTTGTGTAGGGGATGTCATCCGGGCCGTGGCAGCTGGATTTCTTGACAGAAGACAGCGCAGCGAGCAACTCTGCCATGGAGAATGGCTCGTCCTTTGGGGACACCGGGCCTGAGCATGCCTCGTTGGGGGGAGAGTTTGGCGGAAGAAGAGCTGCTGGCGCTGCAGTAATTCTCCTGCAGAAGGCGTCAGCAACTTGGACGTCACTGGTGTTCGTGCTCAGTGAGATGGATTTGAACGGGTGCAGTTGAATCTTCGGAGCAAGAGCCATATTCTGGAGAACGGCTTCCGGGGGTCCAGCTTGGAGCAGAAGGATTCTCACTCACGCTTGGCAAGCTTATTCATATGCCTCCGAATCGCCTTCTGGGCTCGTCTTTATGCTTGGATATCTTCAGGCGCTTGTGTCCGGCGCGCTCGTCTTTCTGCTCTATCTATGTCTTTCTGCTCGTCTTTCTGCTCGTCTATCTATGCGGAAGCCTCAGTACTTTGCCGCTTGACTTTCGAGCTCTTGACATCGTGTCCACGAAGGCTTCATATGAGCTCATCAAGCCCATGGCTTCCTCCACCACAGTTCTAAATGCCTCCCAATCAGAGGAGCGAATCACACGCTGTGGACGAGAGCCCGAGAGACCATACACTGCAATGTAAGTCGGCGCATGATCGCTGCCATGCAGTTCAATGTCCACTGCCCAGCTCGTCCTAGGGAGGAGTTGTGACGAAACAAACGTGACGTCGAGGGCGCTTGACATCTTTCCCCGGTAGAAGGTGGGCTCTCCAGAATTGACAACGCACGTACCCTGCCGGTGGGCAATGTCCAGAAGGTGCCTCCTTTTAGCCGTCGTTTTCCTGCTGCCCCAGATGGATGATGGGCGTTGAGGTCACAGGTCAAGATGTGCGGGGCTGGTTTAGTACTGATGAAGCCTTCTAAGCGATTTAAGTCCAGTGCTACATGAGGTGGAATATAGGCGGCGATTATGGTGAAGGACAACCCAGCGCCGCGAACTGTGGCTGCCACGTATTCATTTCGTGCATCCGGTGATAGACCATGCTCTATTATGGTGAGGTCATTTCTCACGGCCATTAAAACTCTTGACATTTTTACGCCAGTCAGCGACCGCAGAACTGTGTATCCAAAAAGGCGTATGTCTTCCATCAACCGTGATTCAGAAATAGCGATCACCGGAAAACGATGTTTTCGTGTGAATTGGCGTAGATCTGAAAGGCGCTGCTCGAGTCCGCAGGCGTTACACTGTAAGATTGTAGCTTTATCTCGAATTTCTTGTATTTTGGGAACTTTGATTGCACCAGCAGTTGCAGCTAACGCCATTGCATAAGGAGAGGTGAAACATAGTCCAGGAGTGTCAGGATAGCCACGGCTACCGGTGAATGTCCTCCAAGAGCGCTATGCAAGTGTCTTTCCCTCCATGCATTATCTGTAAATGTTCCGATCAGTGCGGGGGTGCCTACTCCATCAAACCATTTTTCACAATCTATATTTCTTGTAAATGGGTTTACCAAACTACGCAGACTACTCTATTAGTTCCTGGTTGAAGGCGTGGACTTGATTAATAGCTCGGAACTTTAGCTAAGTCCAGCCGGTTCTCTTTGTGGTTGTAAACCCAGGTGGACGGTTATGTGGTTTAACGACACTATTAGCTGGGTAAACAACTTGTGAACAACTCGAGAACAACAAAAAGTACATTGGTAGGTTTTGTAGTTAAGCCCTTCGACATCACCTTTCTTGTGAATTATAATAAGGCTGGCGTTTTTCCAGGATGGTGGTACCTTTCATATCCTGAGAGGTTATCAGAATAACTTTGCGGGCGCCCTCAGTACAGTTCTTCCGCCATCCTTTAGCAGATTCACAGTTATCCCATTTTCTCCTGCATCTTCAATTCTCTTTTAAATGTCACTTAGTCTTTAGTTACTGTTGAAACCTCGCGAACAGAGCTAGTCCTTTTAGCACTGTTCCCTGTTCCAACGTTGCAACATTGCATAGAGCTTTTTCGCAACTGTCATGATCTGATATAAGTTCATTATTTTATCCGTTTCCGCTCTCAGTGCATACATTCTATCTCTGCGAATGGCAAGCTTCCTCTTTGCTACTCTCAAGCACCCGCCCGTGGATAATGTTTATGTAAGGTTTCGTGCCCTTGGAAGTAAAATGGGAAGGAATAAACTTTCCAGAGTTGACAGTATGAATTGAGCGAGCGACGATGAGTCAGTCAGTCAGTCAGTTACTTGGCCCAACTTGCCTTCCTATTTATACATTCTATCACTATCGATTCGTCGAATAAAATCTACATTACCACTCTTTTCTGTCGTTTGTTGTGTGCGCTGATATGTTTCTGGGACAGCAATCCTAAACGGTGAAAACGGCTCAAGTGATCAAATACTCGTGACTAAGGTACTATGATACAGTTCATGTCACCGAGAGTCCGCATCCGTTGCTTTATACACACCCATGGCCCGACCTTGCCGTTGCGCATGCAGATCGTGTGCCTGCTTGCCGCTCTGGTGGCCACTGCGTGCGGCGGCTTCGTGCCCACGTACGGCAGCTACGTGCCCGCCCCGGTGTACGCGGGCGCCGTGGTCCACCACACTCCGGTCACGCCCACCGTACACAACGTGGCCACACCCTTCGGATACCGCACCACGGGCGTCAGCTACAGCCACCGGTACGACGCGCACCCGCTGCGCCTCCGCTACGCCTACGGCCTCAGCCCCTACGGGCTCAACTACGGATACGGCCTGGACGCCTTCGGGTACCGCACGCTCCTCAAGAAATGGTGAGGCGACTTGGCGGCCACCGGCCAAGCCATTATTTCAACATTTCTACGAGAAAGTAAAACGGCACGTCCGTACCGTTTGGAGCAAAGCTAGTGGATGAAAATACGACTGCCTTTAAAGATTGGCATGTAGTTTTTTTCTCTCTCTCAGGGGCTTATATCTACAGCTGCCCGCATAACATGGAATCCCAGCTAGCGAAAAGGGAGGAGAAATAAGAGCGAACGACATGGTCTCCCATCTTCAGTTCTCAACTGGATAACTAGCCCTACCCTCAATCTTAATATGCTCACAGAGGATCAGGTGCTGAATTCATACTATTTCACACGCCGCGGTGGCTCAGTAGCTGAGGCGTTGCGCCGCTGAGCACGAGTTCGCGGGTTCGATTCCCGGCCTCGGCGGCCGCTTTTGTGGTGGAGGCGAAAAGCGAGATTTCGGCAAACGTTAAAGATCCCCAAGTGGGCAAAATTAATCCGGAGCCCTCTACAACGGCGCGCCTCATCGCCTGCGTTGCGTCGGCGCGTTAAGCCCTACAATCAATCAAATCAATTCATAATATTAATACCAGCAGTTTATACAAAACCGAAGTTCTTTTACGTGTCCGTGTGACTCATTAATGTGAAGCTGAAGGTTCTGTGCTGGGATAACTGGGCGTTTTTGTCATGTTTGTTACTTGCACATTGTCTTTTACTTACAGAACCATTATCAATGACTGCAACGGACGAGGACCCTGCTTCGAACATGTCTTCAAGACAACACTATTTCGCTGATTCCTTCGTTGACGGCCGCAGAAAGCAATAAAAGATGAAAAAGACGAAGTATGTCTGTGTTACTGAGTCAGAAACTCATTTTCCCTTCTCGGCCGTCGAACCTTGCAGTGTTAGCTGTGTTCATTTCTTGACCATCGAACTCGGTGCAAGTGGTCGCTATTTCTGTGAAAACAGTGATCGGGCGATCTTTCCTGCCTTCTGAACTCAATCGAACTCTTACATAAAGTACTGCAAGCACACGTCTTTTTTGAAATGTGGGTAGGGTGGTCGTTAACAGCAATGTTAAAGCACTCATGATAATTGGGTATGGTAGCAGATGTGGAACACTGTGTAATGTGTTGCCCACAGTATGCTGCAGAGCGGACAACACTCAGCGATGCGCAAGTCCTCTTCCCAGTGAGACATTAGACACTTCGCAGAGAGACATCGCACCTTCTTATCAGCTTCCTCTGAGAAACACAACGCGCGGACTCATGGTGAAGGAGGCATATATTTGACGCATCGGGTGCCGCTCAGGTGGAGCAATTGCCGGCATATCATGCAAGGCTAGCACCACTTGACCAAACTACACTACCACCACCTGGGTATCGAAGAAAGGAGCATCACATCTTCCTTGGGGAGAAATTGTGAATGTTGAACTTCATTTTATAGCAAATGTGCAATGAACAATACAGGCTAGTGAAATTGCATGCCAAACCCAGGCAATATTAATCAAGCATTGCACGGATAACGCAAGTAGGGAAACGCATGGATCGAAATGCATGCAGAATATTGATTGAGCTGCGGTTATACTTGAAGTACACCAACGAAATCGGCAGCCAATTACCGCGTGTGCCGCTACATATGCGCATCATGGTGGCGTACCCGAATCCTAGATGAACATCGAAACAGATTTTAAAAAATTATATGTTTTGTAGACCTTTACCGGTTTAAAAGCTTGCACAGCGCCTGAACCAATGAGTGCTGAACCTTGAGATATTAAACAGTAGACTGCCGAAAATTCGAAAACGCGCATTTGAAGGGCGTATTGATTAAGACCACATATATATTTTACGCATCCCTGCCTCTCACCCGCTACGTCAAAACAAAAAAAAACAAAAAAAAAACGTAAATAACTCGAGGACTGCGTCTTACATCCGCACGTGAGAAAAGAAACAACAAATACAAGTGAATAAAAGAAGTGAAACGAAAAAACTAGAGGTCATCCAAACAGATGATTTCGGTGCACTAAAGTTGGAACCATCACGAAACAATTAAGCACAATGGTAATAAAATTTGAAAAAGCAAACGGGTACACATACATGAGTACGCACAGTAAAAAAAAAGTTGCAGGTTACATCTACGTATGGGTCTTAAGATGTCTGTAAGACGCGACAGCGTTACTTCGACTGCCAGGGAGCGTTTTCGAACGCAGTTGCTGTATTTACGACGTATGCATGCTTCACGAGCACTGAAACTCAGCGAAGAGAGAAAAACTGTCAGGGAGGGTTTTTAATCGCCGTGGCTCAGGGGAGACAAAGTCCCTCTGCGTTTTTGTGGCTTAATTAAGATGTAAGCGTAAAAGGTTGCCGCTGCGGATGGAATTTTGGTCAGTTTGAGCGAGAAAGTGTCAGTGTCAGGGTTTCAAAGTGTTTATTTTTTTATGCCTAAGCCGGACTGCACATTTTTGCTTTTTGCGAACCTGAAGTCTACGGCGCCAGATGCCGCAGCTCCTTCCCTTGCCCTCTCGTCAGCTCGCGCTGATCTTGAGGGTCAACGCTGTCTTCCATGTCTTGATAGAAGTATAGTATGTAATGTTTGAGTTGTTCTCCCCTGAGCATACCACTGGACATGGCTAGGCTGCGTGGAAGAAGATAGACGTTTCTCTGATTTTAGCAGAGTTTTAGTTCGTGTGTGATGCTTCCACCGAACATCTTCGCCCACATAGATTTGTAGACACTTGTGTTGGTTTGTCCTTCACAGAGTTAGCGATTCTTCGGCATTGAGACCCCCTTGTAGCAAGGGAAAAAATGTGTTCCTGGGCGTAGGATGAAGAAACATTTTTGGGATTTTCCTTGGAGGGAGAGCGGTAGTCGTGGTTGCAAGGAGCACAATATTGTCACGTGGCCAAAGACGACGCGGTTGTCTTCGAGGAAAACACTTTTATTGGAGCGAACTTGTGCTCCCCTAACAACTCAAAAAATACAGAGGCGGCGAAGCAGCAGTCAACAAAGTGACGTACGCATGCGAGCTACGGCGAGTCGAATACCCCAGCGTCTGCTCTGCAGGTTTTTTATCTTTCGGCGCGCGTGGTTCTCGAACCGTCGATTCGCATCGAGAACATTGTAGATCCAAGAAGATTATTCCGGGCTGTTCACGTTAGATCGGAATGCTCTCCGTATCAGAACAGATAACAGATGCGGCACAAAAAGAAAGAATGGAACACGCGCTTCCATTGGCACTGGGATAACACAGACCGGCGCAGCCGGGCGGTGAAAGCAAAACATAAATAAACAAACCCAATGCATGGTTCGCGGCAATATGTGAGTTCCCGTGCCTCTTGATCGGGCCTCGTTCTCTTCAAGGCCGTTGTGTCTGGCAGTCCAGGTGAGGTTACTGAGAGACTGTAATGCCCTCTGAGAGACTGTAATGATGTTTACGCTTCTATTCGACACTTCCTCCAGTCGGATTACCAAGAGGATTTCTCCAACTTACGTTTCTTTGTTCCTCTACGTGCAAGAGCCATGCAGTCACAAATATTGTCTAAATGGTCAACAATGACAACTGCTGCCTAGTACTTCCGTACGGGCCGGAATCGGTGTATACTGCAGTGGTCTCAAGGTTCTGGAAATTTCCTCAAATGAACTTGATCCTGCCATATCATCTGCTCTTGTGTAGGTTTGGATCCACGTTTTTAGTAGAGAGTTTTTATACGGAGTCACTGAATCGGTGACCCATCAGGGCGCGCAGTCGTTTCTTTTCGGAGGGGTAACCAGTGCTCCATACGATGGCCCTTACCGATTTTGTTTTCCCAGCCGCTTTCGTGGTGCTAAGAGAGTGGTTTATCTGATTTCTTAAACAGCGTTATGAAGACGCAGTTTGAGGGCCCATTCGTCGTCATCATCATCGACATCCTATTTAGGTCGACTGCAGGACGTACGAAGGCCTCCCCCACTGACCTTCACCGCTCTTGTCCTACGCTGCCCGAGCTCATTCTTTGTGTCCGAATGTTATTTCTTCCCTCCATCGAGTTAAGGGGCTTCCCCTTCTTCTAGGTCCGTCTCTGGTTGTGCATTTCATCCCCCTCGTGGCCCACCTATTGTCAATTCTTCTCACGGTCAAAATTGCGGGGTTGCGGACTGCCCTATATGCTGTCCTGATGATGGTGTTTCTTTGTTTTGCGGTACGGAAAGATCTGCAATATACAGCTCATGATCTGTGAATGAATGAGCGTTACCGCTTCTTCTTTCTTTGTTGCTCTCCTCTTTGTTAGGCGTTTGATAATGTGGGTAATCGGTTAAAGATGTTCTCCTTTTTGGCGATTGTGAATTCGGCTCTACCACTGTACTCTACAGCCACGCTGTAAAGATGGTTGTGGTTCGTTTTCCCGAAGTCCGGTGTCGATCAGGAACCCAATCGCCCGGGCTCCGGTTAATTTGGCAGGAGGCTGGCAGGGCGATGGTGTTGAAGTTCTTGGAGATGGCGGTCGAATTGACGAACTCGAGGCGTTGAGGTTGATTAAATGAAGCGAAGAGTTTATATACAGCTATTTACAGTAGGAAAACTGGGTACATGAGTAGAAAATGGAAAACTTCAAACTTCAGCTATAGACGCTAGCTCCGAGTGCGCACAAATCACTCGAGCTCCTCAACTTCGTGTAACTCTCCTATTCTCGGAGCGTACACAAACCGCTCGAGAAACGACGGCCGAGACTCTGTCTCGCCGCAAGATCCGTCTGGTTGCCCGGTACGGCGCTGTACCCTAAACCTCCGACGCGATCTGAACCTCTAGCCTAGGGGCGCTCAGACGAGAATGATTTCTAACGGCCAAGTTCGGCCTTATAACACCTCGAGATCACACTCTCTCGGGAACGCCCCTGTGGCGTTCGTACACGCGTAAGGGAGTGCCCAAATTCACGTAGACAGCTGTCACTCAGCGCGCTATGGAATATTCAATGAGGCGCCGCCATCTTTGGGTCAACGGCACGCTCGCGGACGAGCAGGTGCGCGCGACCCCGCGGGGTGAGAGCGAAAGGCGGCGACAGTGCACTGTGCCGCCCGGGGCGCGTTAACAAATGGGGTCATTCCATGCCAAATGTCCCAGCCGAAAAATCGACCATCACGGATTTGCTCAGTAAAAATTGTGGGTCATCCTCGCGTGGCCCACAATCCTCCCTGAAAGTCTTTTTGTCCAAAAAAATTTTGTTCTTTTTCTAGCGGCCCTTTTACCTCCAGGGTTTAAATCAAACTTACGTCTGTGAAAAAAATTCTTGAAAAAGTAACTTCTTTCACAATGGCCACCTTTTTTTGTGAACATCATGTTGACCCCCTGGGCTGCTCTACGCCGCATTTTTAAAATATTTTTCCTTTTCTTTGCTGTGATTACGCCATTCAGAAAATACACGATGTCGAGCATTTTCAAACATTTTTAGCAAACACAAGCCCATTCTCTCAGGCAATGAAGCATTTGTACCTGTATCTCAGCATTGTGGACAATTGGTGAAAACTATATTTACACTGAAAAAAGGCGAAATGTGCGAGAAAACGTTTGTCAAACTTGGAAAAATCTCCTTTCTGGCCCATATTCACCTTGAACTTGCGCATTGTACCCGCCGCGGTGGCTCAGTGGCTAAGGCGTTGCGCTGCTGAGCACGAGGTCGCGGGTTCGATTCCCGGCCGCGGCGGCCGCTTTTCTGATGGAGGCGAAAAGCAAAAATGACCGTGTGTACGAGATTTCGGCGCACGTTAAAGATCCCCAGGGGGTCAAAATTAATCCGGAGCCCTCCACTACGGCGCGCCTCATCGCCTGCGTTGCGTCGGCGCGTTAAACCCCGCAATCAATCAAATTGCGCATTGTTGTGCTCGTAGTAAAAATCTCAAATACAAGCCATCCACTAGTACAAATGATCGTAGTTTATTTCAGAAAGTTTAATGCGAACAGTTTTTGTTTTAGCACAGAAAAAAAAATTTTCAATTCCAATGTAACGCGAACCGACGGGCCCAGCCCGCCCCTCTCTACATCTCCCCGGGCCACGGTGTAAGAGTATTTAGGTGTTGACACTCGCCGGCCGCCGCGGCGGAGAACGCGGCCAGATCGTGTTCGCCCTTAGTACATGCGCAGACCGCAGCGGCGCGGGGGCGCTGCGAAGGAGGGGCCGGCTATCGCTTGCGAAGTAGCGGGCGCAGCTGCGGTGGATACGCGGCGTGCTTGACTTTCCGTGTCATTCACGCTGATACGCGGCGTGCTTGACTTTCCGTGTCATTCACGCTGCGTTTCGGTGTTTTCTGCTGCCAGAGTGAGGAGTAGACATTATGATTCAGCTTCCACGTTGTGTTCGTCACCGATCACTGCGGCACCAGCCGCAGTGAGCGTTGGGGAACTCACGCGGTACAGCAAGGCGACGCTGCCAGGATATCACGGCCCATGTGCTTTTCGATGGCAAATCTCTGCGAACGGCACTTGTAATGCATTGTGTTTTCTCCAGCAAGAAAGGTGACTTGTAGTTAAAAATATGTTACACATAACGGCTATTTTGGCTTTCGTGGAACAAAAATAATTTTTTTATCCCTATGCTCAATGTATACATGCGTAATCAAGAGCCTAGACAGAGCAATGCAATAACACAGCGAATCGTTATATTAAAATGTAAAAACCAGTATAACAAGAATGTTGGTTTTTCAGAAGTATGGTTCTTATACGTATCCGTATTTGTGTGCAGATATTACGTTTACGAAACAAATACCACAGACATTACTAAAGCAGAAAAACGAAAATTGTCTCGCCGCAGGATCTATTTCTTTTTATTTTTTTACCTGTGGCGTATAGCAACCCCCGAAAATAATTTCTGGATACGCCACTGTGGGAAATAATAGACACCGCAATTCAAGGCTTCAAATTAAAACCAAATTGGGTCATTCAAATCGTACAGAACACGGGCACCAGTTGCATTATTTCGCTGATGCCGCAGTCAGTATTACACTTATGTTGTTCGATTGAGCTCCCTGATCAGTAAAATCTCACAATATCAAAAGTCTGGAGGTCACAAGGTCCCCGGACGAAATAATTCTGGCTTCCACAAATTTTGACAAAAAAAAACGTGCATAGATAAGGGCAAAGAAAGGAAACAGAAACATAAGCTCTTGTATTTCTCTTTATTCACCCTTGTCTACGTGCAGTTTTTTTGTCAAAATGTGTGACAGAACCAGTTACCCCAAGTTCCAAATTTATTAGACATAATTGAGGCTACCGATGCCGGTATCTTCCATGTGTTTTCAAAGAAGCATTTACACATGCACACCACACGCCGTATGCCATGGCAGCAATGCGGTTAAGTTTATACAGCAATCGCGGGCCCAGTTTTTACCCGCTGCACATTTTAGTTTAACATAATACGTTTATAAAGCTGTATAATTTACCCTGACCCTACTAAGTTCGGTGGAGAATTTTGTGGTCGACGAAGTCGCCTTACCACGCCGACTGCAATTATTCCAAACTGATGGTGGTGGAGAAACATTTATTGAAGCGAAAGAGGTTCGCGCTTGAAAGCAGGAGAAGCCCTCAGTCCAGGGCCCCTGCGGCGGCTGCGGTTCTGCGTGCCCGGTCCACCAACTGTCGCTGGTCCTCAGGATCCGAACTGCACAGCGCAGCCTCCCACTGCTCGAGGGTGGGGGTGCGAATAATGGGGGCTGCTGGTGTGTTTTGGCAAGCCCACGTGGTGTGGTACAGTGTTGGATGTTCGCTGCAGTATGGGCATGTTGGTGGATACATTGTGGGGTGTATGATGTGCAGGAAGCTATGGTGGGGGTATGTGTTTGTCTGTAGTTGCCGCCAGGATACAGCCTCCTCTCGGGTGAGCTTTGGTGGTGGGTAGGCACATCTGGCAAGGTGGTGGTGTTGCAGAAGCGCACGTTACTGCTGCTGGATAGGCTCTGGGTCACGGAGCGACTGGTGCGGTGCCCGGAGGGTGCATGCTCGGGCTATAGCGTGTGCTCGCTCATTTCCGTCAAGCCCTGCGTGACCTGGCGTCCATATTAGTACAGTTGGGTTTAGGGTGTCCCTGTGCTTTTTTAGTAGTCGGAGAGCGCATATTGAGATCCGACCGTTGCCGTAGTTTCTGCATGCCTGCTGGCAGTCTGTAATTATATGAAGTGGGCTATTCGAAGTTGGAGACGTCATCGCCAGTGCGATGGCTGTTTCTTCGTCTTCAACGATGTTTTTTTGGTTTTTACGGTCGCAGTGCGAACGACATCGCCCGAGCCGTCAATGACACTAACTGCTGTGGCTGGATGGGACGCATAGTGGGCCGCGTCCGTGAAGCGCACATGCGGGTGGTCAGAGTACTTCCCTTGCAGGAATTGTACCCGTGCTTGTCTGCGCTGTACGTGATGCTCAGGATGCATGTTTCGCGGTAGTGGAGCAACCCTGATGAGCGTGCGGATGTCCTGAGGAACAGTTTTCGGACGAGGGTGGCTGACATCCGCCAATCCCAGTTTAGAGTCGCGTCAGTATTTTATATCTGGGCGTGCACGCCTGTGTTTCCGTGAGATAGACAACCGCTCAGCACCGTCGGTATCGTCATGAAAGCCGAGCTTGATAGAGAAACGCCAGGGATATTTTTACTGACCATTTTCGCGTCGAGTAGGCAGCACTGCAGTGCCTTAGCCATTAAAATGTCGCATATGTATTGTCTTGGTTTAGCTTCGTTCCGGGCCATCGCGCATACAACGGCGCAGGCATCACGCTACACAGCAAAACATCGCGGGTTGTGTGCCTAGCTATGGAGGTAGCATTTCTGGTACAGGCGAAATACGAAAGGGTCACTGACGTCTCTGGACACGTTAAAGAACCACAGTTGGACGAATTTCACCATGTTCTCTACACGGCGAGCATTGCCACCTCACACCTTGGGCGATTTATACTGCTCAAGCAACATTTTATGCTACGCGTAGGCCCTTCGGCCCAAACAGCGAGCGTGTGCGTTTAGCACAACCCTTTATTTTAAAATGCGGTAAAGTAACCACGCTCTCGGGAGTCGTGCGGATGAGCAAAAAAAATGATTCGCAATAGAAGCGTTTCGACAACGAGCTCGAAAGGGTCGCACGACCGCGTTCTCGCTGCTGTTCCGCGCAGTGCTGCAGTTTCTGTGAGTAAAAATGAAAGTAGCCCAAAATTATTTGGTGTCGACAGCATTTTCAATCTGTCTGTGCCTGTCCGCAATTTAAAAACTTCACGTACACGCCGCTCCATCGAACGATCCCACAACACCTGCATTACGGCTGCCGTAGCTCGGCGAGCAGACAGGCCCGCGTGGCGGGGCGCACTCTGGCGGCGTTCCGGAGAAGCGCATGGAGCGGCGAACAAGATCTGGCCAAGCCGCCGCGCGCAGTGTCAGCACCTAAATATTCTTACACCGTGCCCCGGGCCCGCCGGCCCGCAGCCCCAACAGCAGAGGAAAGCAGCAACCCCGAGGAGGTCAAGGAGGTCACGGGAGAGGAGCGAGAGGAAAATGAGGAGCAGCCACCGCCGAAAGACCCCTCGGCGTGCGTGGACACCACTAGGGTGTCTTGATGCGCGCCGGAGCGGGCGCGCATCGAGGCACCCTAGACGCAACCCAACCAACGCCTCCCCCACCCACAGGAAGGCACCAAAGAACCTGAAAGCGCCGAGAGGCACGCGGCAGGGCTGGGACCAACACCAGCGAGGGATAAAGCGGGTCAAGGAACCCCGAGGGACCCAGATAAAAGCAGTCGAGGTGAGCGCCTTCCCCACAATGAGCTTCCCCCAAACCTTTTTTAAAACTAGCCACGCTTAACGTGGTCAGCCTTGTCTCCAAAACGGCGACTTTGGCTCATAGAACTTCTGAAAAAATTGATGTAGCCTTTCTTCAGGAAACAAAAATTGGAAACCCAGACAATGCAAAAAATTTTGTACGCCTGTACGGCAATCAGTTCTGGTGCTTTCACACCCTGACCGAGACCCGAGCAGGCGGCGCAGCCATTCTCGTTAGGAATAATGATTCGGTCAAAATCGTCGACTGCGAATTGGGCAAATATGGCCGTTTCAGCCTAGTGGAAACATTTGTGGGAAGGGAACTCACCCGTTTCCTGTGCATGTACGCTCCCAATGACTCACCATCACGAAGTGAGCTCTTCACCGCCACCCGCCCTCTTTTGAATGTCCCGTGCACCGTAATATTCGGCGGCGACTTTAATTGTGTGACCGAAAAAAGTGACAGAGCGGGTGGGTGCAGCAGCACCGATGCCTCGTCGCGAATTTTGAAGTCAGTAGTTCGTGACCGTGACCTGACCGACGCAGCCTCGAGACGGAAGTGGGCCACCCCACGGTACACCAGATGGAGTGGTGCGTCTGAGGCCCAGCTGCACCGGTTTTATGTCTCAGGAGACTTACTTTCACGAGTACAAGACTACGCCGTGACACCCGTACCACTGTCTGACCACGGCTAAGTGACATGTAAAATTAGGTGCGATGTAAACCAAAAACATGGCAAACTAAATCCCCTTTGGATAATGAACGCATCGATCATGCAAACCCCAGAATTCGTAGAACGCGTGCGGGAAGAAATAAAATTCTTGGGACCCCGCACGATAGGGTCGAGCAAATGGGAATCTTTCAAAATTAAAATCAAAGAAGTTGCAACCACCATACGCAGGCGAGAGGCCGCGCGTGCTACCCAAAACCGCCTCATGTCAACGCTCCGAGACCTCATCGAGGCGGATGAAGAGAGGCCTAGGGAATTTCGCGAGGACATCCGCGTAACTAAAAAAGAGCTTTTCAATGAACTGGAACATCGCTACTGGGGTGCCTTGGTCCGCAGCAGGGAGCAGAGAGTTGAGCAGGAGGCGCAGCCCTCCAAAATCTTCCGCACGGCTCGAGAGAGAGAACGCTGCCCTGAAAAACATCACCGAGGTTCAACACCACGGTCAGCTCGCGCAGGGACCGCGGAAAGTGGCAAGCGCCTTTGAGGACTTTTACTCCAGCCTGTTTAATTTACAGATCGGATTGGACCCCGTTTCCGAGGACGTTCTTAGCGAGTTCCCAAAGGTATCGGAGGATTTGAGGGAATTAATCAACGCTCCAATAACTGTAGCGAAGGTAGAATCCGTAATTAAACAGCTACCCAGAAATAAGTCCCCAGTCCCGGACGGGATTGTCTCAGAATTTTACCAGGCTTTTCAAAAAGGTTTAAGTCCGGTACTCGCTTCAGTTTTCGAGGACACAATGCACAAAAAGCTACTTCCTCCTTCCATGTGAAATAGCCACCTGGTCCTCCTGCCGAAAACACCATAATCCGGTCCAATCCCAGGCACATCCGATTTCCGTCCGATTTCCCTTTTGTCGTCAGACTACAAAATCCTGGCTCGGATACTGGCTCATCGACTGGAAACAGACCTTAGTACGGTGGTAGGCCCACACCAGACTTGCGGTTTTAAAGGGAGAACAATAAATTCCAACCTACACTGGATGAGGACCGCTTGTGAGGCGGGAGAGCTAGGGTTAGCACCACTGGCAGCTCGACATCAGGAAGGCATTCGACAGGGTACAATGGCCTTTCCTGTTCACACTTCTCAGGCACTGCGGAGTAGGAGACACCATGATGGAGTGGATCCAGATATGCTACACTCAAATCACGTCGAGCATAATCGTTAATGGGCAAGTAGGAACCCCCATCATGGTACAAAACTCTGTCCGCCAAGGCTGCCCCATGTCTCCACTCCTTTTTGCTCTTTACCTGGAGCCACTGTGTCGCATGGTTGCTGCGTCCAGCAAAATCGAAGGACTCGTTATGGGCGGACAGGAACTCTGAGTGTTGGCATATGCCGACGACGTTGCCCTTGTCTGCACAACAGCTGCCCAAGCCGGAGAAGTACTCCAACTGGCACATCAGTTCTGCCGTTTCTCCGGTGCAGAGCTGAACCTTGAAAAATCCGAGGGAGCCTGGTTGGGGTGCTGGGAAAGAAAACCGCGCAAATGCTTCAACATGCGGTGGTCGGACCGCATTGAGACATATCTAGGGGTACATCGGTGTGGGCCAGGCGGTGGCGCCTCGGTGGAAACCAAAAGTTGACGCGGCCGAATGGAAGCTTCGCCCCTGGAGGAACCGTAATATATCCATTTACTCAAGGTCCATTTTGTGCAACATGGTGGCTCATCCCGCGATTCTGTACGCAGCGCGCATCACCACCATCGATGCCGGCTCGATACAGAGTCTACAGCGGTCGTGGGCGGTGTTTGTTTGGCGGTCACAATACGAGCCCATGCGCCGCACCAATCTCATCTGGAGCGTGGAGGGGGGAGGCATTGGACTGATAAACGCAGAATTCAAGCTCGTCGTCCAGCGCCTCATTTTTTTTCCGCGATCAGGTTGACCCGTTCCTTCAAGCGGTCATCCAATGCCTAGGCTCCTTTCACTTGCGGCCGTGGTTTGCCACATCAGCGTCTGTCGCTCACGGCTCTCGCATCACTGGGTTCTTCGGGGAGATAGCGAACGTGGTGGCTTCGCTGCAGACGTGTTTTTCTTGGGAAGACCTGCTCACTGTGAACCCGCGAAAGTTATACTGCGACTTAGTAGCGCAGACATTGCCACCACCTCTGTACCGTCAACCTCCGGTCCCTCAGGGTGGAGGCGATGTGCTCAAGCGAGTCAGGCAATCGCCCATCCCAGTCGGCACAAAAGATTTTTTTTTTTCCGTTTCCACGCGGCAGTGTTGCCTGTTCTGTGATGGCACGTCAGCAGGAGCGGGGCTTCTTCCTTCCCTGGAGCGCCGGATGCCTCCTGTGTGGCAAACCGGAAACCGCAGAACACGCCCATTCCTTGACTGCAACACGGCGATGTATTTCTGGCACGAAATACAAAGCACCCCGCTTTCCGTGATTGTGTCCTAGCCATCGAAATTCACTCCCTCTGGAAAGCGAGGGCAAATGCAGTGGAGTGCGCCCTCCACCCACAACCCGCATGGCGACACTTTCTGCGGGAGGTCCAATGGACGGTTAGCGCATTGGGCACATCTGACTGTGACCTGGAACTGCGAAGGAAGCTCGCCCGAGGCAGCCATACGCTGAAGCGCTACAAAGCAAATGAGGAAAGGCGCAGGCAGGGAAATGTCTAAGCCATTAATAAAATAAAAAAGTTGATTGGACCGTTTAAAGGGCCCCTGAGATGGTTGTTTTTGGGGGGTCGATGGTATCGGAGCACAACGGCTATTTCTTGAACTAATCGTGACGTAACAGTGCGCTCTTGATTTAATCAATTTTTTACGAGCGCAAAAACATCAGAAAGCTACAAAAAATATCTTTTGTGTGGGTGTGCGTCTACACAGTCATACATATTTATTTTATACCGCAGTGTAAAGCACTTACACACCGGGCCAAACCGGGCTTGACGCTCTTCCGTTCTCGGCGGAAGGATACAGTGGATACAGTGAGCAACGACGCTTGCAGCGTGATCGCTCAGCGCTCCGTGTCTGGTGTGATGAAGCGCTGGACACATGTACGATTGGTACACGCGATTCGCATGCGACTTATCGTTAGGACTGTCGCCACGCAGGGACGCCGGAACCGGGGGGGGCAAGGGGGGCCAGAGCCCCCCCAAGCATTTTTATGTCAGGGCTCGGCCCCCCCTACTTCCTGCCTCATTGACATTTTTTTGCGCAACTTACGGTCTCCAAGTTTCTATAAATTTGGCTCCATCACTGACGTGAGAGTAGCCAATTTTGCGTTGATAATACTCGCAAAATGTGACAGCTGCAGCCACGGATTACCGAACCGACACGCTGACACTGGTCTGCGTGGCTGCAACTTGCGCTGAGGTAAAAAAAAAGCGGGAGCTGTTTTCTCGTCTCCCTAGGCCTGCAGTCTCAGACGTTTCTTGTGCGGGGTTACAATAGGTATTGTACTGACTCAGCATCGCGACGTGGAATAATTGCCACCACCACCACTACCAACAACATCATCATCATCATCATCGGCCTATTTAAGTCCACTGCAGGACGAAGGCTTCTCCCATTGACTTCCATCCGCTCCTGTCCTGCGCTGTTCGAGTCCATTCTTTGCTTCCGAACTTTCGTATTTCGTCCCTCCATCGAGTTACCGGCCTTCCCCTCCTTCTGGTCCCGTCTCTCGGTAGCCACTCAGTTACCCTGGTGGTCCACCGGTTGTCATTTCGTCTCATTACATGGCCTGCCCAAGTCCATTTCTTCTTATTTTGAATTATGATATCTTCTACTCGAGCGTGTTCCCTGATCCAGGAGGCTTCGTTTCCTGTCCCTAAGTGTTACTCCTATCATTATTCGTTCCATGGCTCGTTGAGCCGACCTAAGTTTTCTTTCCAATTGTTTAGTAAGGCGCCAAGTTTCCGCCCCATATGTCAACACCGGTAGTACGCATTGGTTGTATACTATTCTTTTTAGTGATAGAGGTAGCTTAATTTTGAATATTTGGGGGTGCTTGCCGAATGCACCCCGTCCCATTCCTATCTGGGCCAGATTTCTTTCTCGTGGTTAGGGTCAGCACTGACAACCTGTCCAAGATGGATATAATCTTCTACTTCTTCTAGTATTTCGGTACCTAGGCGGAAGAGAGTGCTTCCAGCATGTTTATTTAGCAATACTTTAGACGTATTTATGTTTATCTTTAATCCGATGGCCCAGCTTTCTGACTAGGTCTTGAAGCATTTTTTACAGGTGTTCTGCAGTCTCACTGAACAAGACTATGTCGTCCGCAAACCTCAAATGGCTCAAGAATTCTCCGTTTGCCCGTAATCCCACCTCTTCCCAGTTAAGCTTCCTAAATATATTTTCCAGACATGCTGTGAACAATTTTGGTGCTCCCTTTCTGATCGTAAACTTTTCGCTTTTCGTGTGGAGGATTTTCCTGCCCGTACACCCCTTATATATGTCGTCTAGGAGTCTTATGTAAGTCTCCTCGATTCCCTGGTCTTTTAATGCTTCCAGCACTGCTGCGGTGTCTAGCGAATCGAACGCTTTTTCATAGTCTATGAATGCCATGTGAAGGGGTTTATTATACTCCGCTGATTTTTCAATTGCTTCATTGATGACATGGATGTGATCTGTCGTCCTTTTCTAAAGCCGGCTTGTTCCCTCGGTTGTTGGAAATCTAGGCTGTCGCTTATGCGGTTAACTATTACCTTGGTAAACAACCAACACACCACCGAGAGGAGGCTGATCTCCCTTCTTGTGGATAAGAACCCCCCCCCCCCCCCGTAGGTGCGCTGCGCCACTGCTAATGGTGCTTTACATTACCTGCTTGTAGGGAGGCGGCGGCAGCAAAGAGACGAGTGCATTGAACCTTCGGGTCGGGTTATAACTATGCGAACTGACCCCTTCTTCTGGCGGCTTTTCTGTTTTAATCCGGTATTCAAATCCATCCACGCTCTTTCTCCGTATTTTTCCACGAACAAGCGCCCTCCCGTTCCCCAACGGCGTGTCGAGGGAAAACATGAAGTACAATGGCTAATTGTGTCTTACTTTACCTGCCAGTGGCGAGGCTGCGGTAGCGCAGACACAGGCGGCGGCAGCAGAGAGACGAGACGAGCCGTTTGAACCTTTGGGTCGCGAACTGACCCCTTCTTCTGGCGGCTTTTCTGTTTTAATCGGGTATTTAAATCCATCCGGGCTCTTTCTCTGTATTTTTCCACGAAGAAGCACTCACCGTTCCCCATCGGCGTGTTGCGGGAAACGCATGAAATACAATAGCTAATGGTGTCTTACTTTAACTGCCAGTGGCGAGGTTACGGTAGCGCAGACACAGGAGGCGGCAGCAAAGAGACGATAATTGCCTGGTGGGGTCATTCTCCCCGCGCGAGAAAGCGGCAGAGGGGCGCGCAGCTCCAAGTCAGTCTGGTCGGAAACGGGGATTGACTCGTCACGCCGTGGCGGGGGAAGCAAGGCTTGAGAGTGAGTGGAGGAGACAAACTAGAAACGACTGCTATTGATCCTTGAGGAGTGCTACCGAGGCTGAAAGGCGACGCCGAGCTTTTTCTGTCTTATCAGTAATGCTTGTCAGTAAGTGACGGCGGCAAGCGAGGTACACCAGCTTTTGATGGGTGAAACTGAAGAGAAACCGGCGAGCAGGATTTCGTATTTGTGTTGCACCGGAAGGGGCGACGGAGCGGACAATGTTACCATGCACCAGAAGCCGAGGCGGCAGACAGACGACCATTCTTGCGATGGATGACCATAGCTCTCGAAAGTACGGAGAATTCGGCGCGTCATCGTAAAAGCCACGTGGAAGACCTTAGGTTAACGCACCCACCGGCATGTGTGGTGGTTTGGCGGCAAGATAAGCCGCCAAACGATGCCGCGCCGCCGTGCAGAAGCGCCAACAACAGTTGTTCTGTGCCACCCGTTTCTCCCCTCTATTCCACGTCTTTGTCGAAACCGCAGGAGCGTTCTGTGTACATTATAGGTGTGCAGTCCTCACGTTCGTGCACGGCGTGTTAGCTCTCTGAAATGGGGAGGAACGGAGTGTTTCTATGTAAAACGCGTATGGCGGCACTTTAGCTCAACGCATCCAGCGGCATGCGTATTGTGGCGGCGGAAGGGCTCGCACGTGGGCCAGGTCCTTTAGCTTTAAAGAATAGCGCGAAAATAGCGCGAACGATGCCGCGGCGGCGTTGAACATCCTGTAAGGTGCTGGAGTGTGTCCCCCCCTTCCTCACCTATTTCCGGCGTTTTTTTCTAACCGGCAAGGGCATTGAGCGTAAGTTTGTTGTGTGTATGCAGTCTTGCAGTGCGCCCAAGGCGTGTCCCTCTTTTGAGGGTGGTGCAGCAGAGAGGGGACCTGTCACTTTTCCGATGGGACAGCATTGTTTGCGGAGACTTTCTGACGTTGGAAACCACGAAACGATGGGCAGATTAAAAGGCCCTGCGGCGGGTCACAAGGTGTTTAAATAAGCAAGTTCAGCTTGTGCGAAGCTGCACTAGTCCTTCGCACAGGAGGCACGACGGCGACCGGCCCTACTACCGGACCGGCAGACTGCGCTCGCTACGGTATGTACCGTCCTTTACAATTATTATCAGTTCGGTAGGCCTGTTTAGTCTTCCTTTTTTGGACATAGACAATCAGTCACTTATACACGCTACGCTACAAATTCACTAGGCCCGTTGGCGCAGTTTGTGAGCAAAATAGTCGTCATTTTCCATTTAGGCGTTGGAAAGGACGTTCTTATGAATTTATCCACATGTTGCCCTTAATTCTTGAGACGCGACAGCCTGTTCTGATCTTATGTTCTACTTCCTCCAATCAGCATGTAACGGCTTTGGCAGTACTTTTAGACCGAGTTTACTACATAAAGATCGGTGAGATACTGTAGGCTTTTAGAAGCAAGATGCATCCGCGCTAATACCTTGATGGACGTGAACGGAGAACGAAAAGAAGTTATGATATAAAGTTCTCATTAAAGAGCATTGCTGGTACCCGGTAAGAAAGTCGAACGTTATTTAGCTAGGTCATGAATTTTACTTGATGTTTGTTTTTATTTCTTTTGACGATTTGATATTTACGCTTGATGTAGAAAAAGAAGACTGTTTCCTTTTGATCGTAAATCTTGATCGTAATCTTCTTGCACATGAACTGGAATTCTATGCTATTCGAGGTATGGCTTTCAGCCTTATTACATTATAATTTAGTCATCGTTCCCAGTTTGTGACAATAATACAATTGCAAGTCGGATATTCAGGAAACATGTTCTGGTGTTCCCCAGGGCAGTATTCTAGGACTGCTCTTATTTCATATTTATATTAATGACATTGTGCAGATAGACCCGTCAGTGAAGTTCGTAATTTACGCCGACGACACGAGTTTGTTTATCGCAGAAGAGGCTAGCGAGAGATTACTCCAACGAGGTAATGAGGTCGTTGAAAAATTAGCCGTATGGGCTTGTTGCAGTGGGTTCAAGAATAACACTGAAAAATCTAAGGCAGTTATTTTTGGTGCAAAAGGTGAATATGTCAATAAAAACCAATATTTAGATTTAAATGCGTGTCCTGTAGAGATTGTAGCCAGCTTTAAAAATCTTAGGAGTAGTTTGGGAACACATGCTTTGGGAATTGCACGTTGACCAAGTTGTCAACAAACTGTCGAGAGTAACGAGATTGCTTTACAAAAATAGTGACCTATTGCGGACGAATACAAAGCTACTCATTTATTATTGGCTGTTCCTGTCGTACTTAAACTGTTGTCAAATGCTGATAAATATGTGGTCACTGAAAATTCACTCTATTTTCTGCTTAATAGTACGCGGCCTATCTTGACTAAGATGGCCACTCGCAACACATTCTCTTTCTTCCCCCTTCCCCATCCCGTTTATTTTTTATTCAATGAACGTATAATAAGCACAATTTAAAGTTAAGAATAACCAGTGGGTAAAAAAATATTTTTGCACGTGGTTAATAGAAAAGAAGTCGATTTTTTTTCTTTCTAGCGAAACTCTGATTTTAATCGCGTAAAAATTTCGAAGTACATAAAAAAATAAAAAAATTGCTTCAGCCCCCCCACTGAAAATATAGTTCCGGCGTCACTGTCGCCACGACTAGTCGTACGCGTGAATTTGAGACACATGACCCGATGCGCGTATACGATGGGTCGTCGGCGTCGCTCCGCCCACTGTTTTAGCTCCATGGTCAACTACGAGGATCGCTAAGCTGAATTTGTAGATTCCGCGCATTTGTTCACAAGAAATGGATAAAGCAGGCAATCGTGAAGCGTTTTCTGCCTTCGGAAACAGTCCGCGTACACGCCGGCCGCGCCTGCCAGCTCGGCACACTAAGCGCCTCGAACCGGCGCACACCACGGTAGCAACCGTGGTCGCTGCAATCTAAAAACGTTGGTCGCTGCTCTTCTGAATCAATCTGATCGTTAAAATGAAGTTCCACATGCGAGAAAGTAGGTGTTAGTGTGGTGAAAAATTGTGCTAGGGATTGTTGTCAGGGCTTATTTTAAAAGCGGCGATCAGATATCTGCCGCGATGCAAGCCTACGCTGACCGGTCGCCGCGGCGCGCGGTGGGCGGTGCGCCGACCGGTCGAGAGATGGCAATACCTGCGCGGAAGCATCGAAACAGGCTACGCAGATGTTCAACTGCGACGATCGCTGAGCTGGATTTGTAGGTTCCGCGCGTTTGTTCGCAAGAAATGGATAAAGCAGGCATTCGCGAAGCGTTTTCGGCCTACGGAAACAGTCCGCGCACACGCCGGTCGCGCCTGCTAGCTCGGCACACGACTCGAACCGGCGCAGACCACGGTAGCAACCGCGCTTGTCGCTGCTCTTCTGAATCAATCTGATCGCTAAAAAGAAGTAGCTTATGCGAGAAAAGGGATGATAGTGTGGTGAAAAGTTGTGTTACGGATTGTCATTCGCAGTTACACAGATAGCGGCGATCAAATATCCGCCAGGATGCTAAGCCTAAAGTTCCCAACACCCGAGCCGACCAGAGCAACGCACGCCGGTTGTGGGTGGTTGGGGCTCAGCGGGCTCTCATTGGCTGTGGCCTCACGACGATTGCAACGATGGCACGACTGCATCTGGCTTGCCAGACGCACGTCGTGAGCCTCCTCCGACCAGCGATCGACGCCAAAACGGGTCCTAACGATCAATCGTAACAATCAGTCGCATATGCGAATCACGTGCACTAGTCGTACATGTGTCCAGTAGAATCAGTTTTCTTTGCATTTGCTTTCTTGGACGCTGTACCCGAAAGGATTCTTTGCACCATCGGTGTTTCGAGCGTAGCCTCGACGTTGCTTCAGTTATGAGGTGGTAACGAACGGCGCGCCAAGGGAGCGCCGCGACGACAACGAAGGCGGAGCTCCGCACGCAGCGCTTGGATGACGCCGGGCACTGCTCGTGACCACGAGGCGCACGCTCTAGTGCGCTCACGCGTGCTGAATAAACCAGTTCAAGCCCAAACGCTGTCGCAGCTGATTCTCTGCGCCGGTTGCGACAAGGGGAAGAGCATGGCAATCCCGTAACGACAACTCCTGCCAAAGAGTTTCATTTCATTGCTTCCCATCAAGTCATGATCGCAGGAAAGTGTGGTTTGCTGCACCAGCCTTCTGAATGAACCTGTTGCCTAGTGTCCTTAGCGCGCTTTACCGTTTACCGTATTAAATGAAGCAAGAGTAGCGGTTTGCAGCTGAAAACGAAAGGATTGCATTCTGCGGTTTCTGCATTCCGATGATGATGATGATGATAAAGGCCTCCCCTTTGAATCGGGGTGACGGCGTGCGCCATCTAGCCTATCTTAGTAGTTTGAATTTAAATTTAGTCCCTCAACTCGGATTTTTTAATTCTGCCCTGCCGCTACCCCTGGCTGGGATGTTATTTTATCGACTTCCCTGCTTTTTTTCCACCAATACTCTAGCCGCTGCTTAGTAATACCAGAGTCCTTCAATCAAAAGCATTGAAGGACTCTGGTAATACCTACTGCTGACCAGTTAAAGCCCAGTGCCTCAGGAAGTAGGACTTTCCCCTCAATTCTATCCGGCTGAATCTTTTGGCATCCTATTACTATGTGGTCGATTGTTTCTTTATCCCTGCCACATATACAACACATGTCTCATCCTGGAACGAATATTTGCTCATGCAGGTTCGAGTTCTCAAGCAGCCAGCCCGCGCCTGAAAGAGCAACGCACTACCTTTATTGTTGTCATAAAAGTTCTCTTTCCGGATCTCTTTTTTGCTTGCTTTGTAGATTCCCAGCGATCCCTTCTTTTCCATCCTCTCTTTCCACATGAGCGTCTCTGTTTCCTTCACTTGCTTTTTAACTGCCCCCCCTTGTTTATTTGCCGCGGTCAAGGTATATTTAGTCGCCAGCTTTCGCGTCCTCTTCCGCCATTGGGTGTCCACACTTTTAAGGTACATGTACCTGTGCACTCTGGCTGCCCAGTTCTTCTCATCTAAATGTCTAAGCCGCTCCTCAAAACGCATCTTACTTTGCGCTTCCCTCGCCTCAAATGAAGCCCAACCCATATCGCCTTGTATCGGCTCTGCCAAGTAGCGACATCTGGCGAATTTGTCGACCAGCCCCTCCTTTGAGGTACAAGAGAGATTAGCGCCAGCTAATAGGACGCTCACAATTCCTTCAGCCCTTGCTTTTATATAGACAATTCCTTCAGCCCTTGTTTTTATATAGACTGTGTTGCTGTTCTCATTGTCCTTTTTTTGTTTCGTTTCTCTTTACCTTTGTGTTTTTTTTTTCTTCTCCTGGATTTACGTTTGTTGTCATCTTACCACTCAGAACATGTAACGGACACATCCGCTGTCAGAGTTGCTCCTGAACCATGTGTAACACTCGGCATAACGTGTATATTTATGTGTAAATAAAGCAAGTTTTTGTTCCACAAAAAAAAAAAGTTCACTGTGATCATGTAGGGTGTTGCGACGATAACTGGAACACTTTAAAAATTTTTCCTGAGCGATCCGCCGCTCTGTTCGCGCTCAAACTTCACACAAAGGTCGCATTTTGTGGTCTATTTTGTTTGACACCGGGAACAACAACGGTACTTACCTGTTTATTCTGAAAATAAATAAAAACGATTTTCGCCTATGGGAAAATGGCCGCTGATTTGGACGTGCGAGCCAGCGCAAGTTGATGTTGGAACGACGGAACCACCTGCAGAGTGAAACGAATGTTTGGGATTCCCGTACGGAGCCAAATGGTGCAGCAGACGATCAGAAAATGCACCTAGAAATGAGCTAACAGACGATCAGAAAACCCGGTTTTCTGGCTCGCACGTCCAAATCGCCGCCATTTTCCCATAGGTGAAAATCGTTTTTGTTTATTTTCAGAATAAACAGGTAACTACCGTTGTTGTTCCCGGTGTCAAACAAAATAGACCACAAAATGCGACCTTTGTGTGAAGTTTGAGCGCGAACAGAGCGGCGGATCGCTCAGGAAAAATTTTTAAAGTGTTCCAGTTATCGTCGCAACACACTGTATATGCCGCCTGCCTGGTAGTCGCGCGGTGTACCTTTTCGTTGTAGGAATTCGCAAGCATCTCGTTACGTGATTCTGGAAATTTTTACTGAACATCCAAAATACACCCAATTTCGGACGTCGGACTGGACCACGGAGCAAGAATATATTTTTGCTCCGTGGACTAGACATACGGAAGTGTTAAAACCGGACGTCCCACAGGCGTACATTCATGGTACGTTTCCGCTAGAGCCGGAATTGACATACGGCTATCGCCGCTAGCTCCGCCGGAGCTCATGATTACACAACCGTTCGCGATAGTGAACGGTTGTATCCTCCTGTTCTGTGGTGACAGTGTACCAATATACGTTGCAATTCCCTGGGTCGGCCTGGTTGAGCAGCAGCTTCAATTAAGAATTTCCTTCCCCCCATGTCCTACAGATCTAGACGAGTGTGACAGATTTGCGTCGACGAGCTGCTTCACTTCTCCCGCCCAGCACACCCCTCCTTCCCGCCCCCCCCCCCCCCCCCCCCCCCCTCCCACCAGTCCGTCCCGGCCACCACCAACACCTAGGTGGTCTTTCTACCACCCGTGCACTCCCTCCGCCACAAGGATTTATTACACACCCCCCGCAACACCCCCCGTCCAGAAGGACTTCGACACCCCCCAAAGATTCCAAAGATTCCCAAAGATGCCCCAAAAAGATTCCGCAACCACGAGCTACTTTTCAAATCGGTTAGAAACGCCTTGAAATTCTGGTAAAGTCGTGTATAATAATTTCTATTATGAACTGTTTGTCGCATTTGACGGGTGAGGAGGAAGAGCCAGCCTTTATTGAGCAACACAAAGCGTACAGTTTTCGCGCCAACTGCTATCTCCGTGTGGGAAGCGCCGCCAGCGCCGCGCGTCGAAGGTTTACTACACACCTACGGTCCTACGGGCTAGGAGTGCATGACCTACTGCCGCCGGAGTTTAGGGAGTGTTGCGCGCGGACGTTGGTTCGCTTGTCTGTCTCTGGCGTTATTTGACGTGGAAGCTACGCCCACGACAACAATTTCGTTGTCTCTCAGGGATATTTCGAGGCGAAGTGACACCCGCGAAAACCACCGAAGACCTTGGGAATCACCGGCGTGTAAAAAGGAGCCATGCCTGTAACAGTCACACAACAGACGACTACCGTTTCTTCGTCCGGGGGAAACGAGCGGTTGTCGTTGTGCGCCTTCAACTTTGCCTACCTGAAAACACCCGATGGCTGGATCAAAATAGCGCAAGTGGTAAGTGGAGACATCGTGCTTCGATCGAGGGCAACGTGCAACGTTTTCTTCACTCGTGGTGTAGAGCCCGCGCTTCCGGGAACACTGTGCGGGCGGAACGCACGGACGCGTAAAGTGTACGAGCCTTTTGAGAGGCATCCCTGCCTAAATTGTAGATTATTACGCCGTTTGTGGCCATTGTCAGGTCTGGAGATCGCGGGTTCGATTCCCGGCCGTGGCGGCCGCTTTTCTGATGGAGGCGAAAAGCAAAAACGCCCGTGTGTGCGAGATTTCGGCGCACGTTAAAGATCCGTGGTCAAAATTAATCCCTCCACTACGGCGCGCCTCATCGCCTGCGTTGCGTCGGCGCGTTAAACCCTACAATAAAATCATTGTCAGGTCTGATTTCATTCTGTGTACGTGTTTTCTAGCGCTGCTTTCTCGCATGAGCTGTTGGTACACCGCTCTTGATCGATAGTGATTTCGACACTGGTACAGGAGCTGCTCAAAAAAAATTCATTCGTGACTTCTGGATGAACATACAGGTGTGCTGCCGATGAAAAAGAAGTGATCTAGTACCCGTGTGCTGATGAGGGCTTGGGTCTGTTGGCAGTTTGGGTTGAAAACCCAGGGGGCATATCATAGAGAAAGAAATACTGGTGTAAAGACTCCGTATTCCCACAATCGTATATACCGAACGTTTCGAAAGTGTGACGAGGAAGAAAGGAAGAAGTATGGGGTGCACTATACCTTCAAATGAATTTTCTCACACGGCTTCATATATACCTGCACCACCCCCTCCCGAGATCGTGCCGTTACGTCCAAAAGTGGGCGGGGTCTGCTACTCCGTGCGCAAATTTCGTAGCAACTCGAAACAGCTGGTCACGTCAGCTTTGAAGCAACACAGGACGTAGGGTGTGAGGCGCAGCGAGACAAAAAAAAAAATCTCGGCGCGTTTGTTTGCGAAGCCTTTAATTTCCTTCCCTGGGTATTTAGCATTGTAAACAGGGCCTTTGCGACGCTTTCGTATCCTTTGCCTGCGCAACGTAAATACGCGCAGTCACTTTTAACACACACGCACGCGCGTAGAGAGAGGTTAATTGAGCGTTTATAGGCCCGTCTTGTGCTGAAGAAATTGAAAGGAGAGAGCTAGCGATGGTCTGAACTTCAAAATGCTACATGACAGTAAAGTACAATGTGCTCTAAAATACCATGATCAGGCGATTCATAAACCCACTCTTAAAGAAATTCTACTGCCAGCCTTGGGCTGTATACCGAGCCTGTTGTGATAGGCAGCTCAGTTCTATAGTAAACGTCATATTACCATTGTATTTGGTGCTAGACACAATGCACATATCAGTAGCTTTATTCCTGCTCCCAAACTGACAACGACCTAATCAACCATTAGTTGGAAGATTATATGGCATCCGGGCTGAAAAACACGGAACCCATGAAGGCCAGTGTTGAAATACATAAGGTGTATTTCAACGCTTATTTTTGCGACCACGAATTTTTTCGTAATGGTGTTGCATTCAGTGCTGCATTGCGTAAGCTATGGGGCAACAAAGACTGGAAATAATGAGCTTTATGCATAGTATGCTTGCGACATCACCCGTACCATTGCAGAGTCCCCATTACTGCTTTTTTTTTTTGCAGAGGATATGTCGTAGGAAGCTAATCAGATAAGGCAGCACATGTAATCACTTTCACCACGCCTTGGGGGCTGCAAAAGGGTGGCCGATGTGGCATCCATGCTCATTATCTATCCACACGGGGTGACTCAAACCCAGTACAAAAATATCTGGGGGGGCAGTTTGCCGTATTGTTCCTGCAGGTGTAGCTTGTGCTTTGCGTGTGTTAATTGTTTAGAAACATGTGGCCTCCAAAATTAAGGAGCACCTGTGCAGCATAACCACCGCAAATATTGGTAATAATCGACTGGCTTTACAGTGAAAGAAATTTGGGGATTCCAGAGACACGGTGGCCACGAACGCTTTTGTCTACATCTGTGCAATTTTCTGTACACTTGATAGGTTGCACCGAACATCTCAGGTGGGGTAGGGCGAGGGCAGTCTCTACTGGTACCCTCCTCTTCCCTTCCTCTCCACACTCCTGCATCTGCCAACATATTGCCACAATGCAACCATAGTGGCTCCACTTGTAATGGATATTTGCTTATGTCGGTCATGGTAAGCTATAATCGAGTCCACCCATTGTGAATGCTGGCAGTGGGACCAATCCAGTACACCCACCGGGGCAAGAATAGTCGCGCTATTACGAGCTTTAGCTGTACCAAACAAATATTCATCCATCACATTCATTATTAGTGGCCTTGACTGTACTGTGAGACTGCAAAGAGGAGCAAAAAAAAAAAAACAGTCCTTTTACAAGTATAAATAGGAATGCTAAAGTCTGTTGTCAACACAAGATTGTTACAAGTATTGCGATGGAATCTGTGGTGTTAGAGGGGAGATGGTGGCCACCAGAGTAAAAAAAAAAATCAATTCTATTTACTATTTTTTATAATTATATATATAATAAGATTATAAAGAAAAGACTTTCAAAGTGTTGCAGCCCCATTAGGAATATCTATTGAGCTGTCACACACCAGTCATCTAAATTACCATTTTTACTGACATTCCTAAACTTTTTTTCTTGTTTTATCACAACAGCATTTTCAGCCACCTTGCACATTTTCTGTGCGATTATCTTGGAACCAAGGACAGCTAGAGTTACAATTTGCTTGAAGAATGAAGCTCAGTGTAGAAGGCAAGCAACCCTGCGAGCATATTTTTGTTGTTTTAGCGAAAAAATCTTATTTTCTTTTATTTTTATTGCTCAAAACCACACTACGGACACTGAATTGGTTGTAAAGTCAGTAATAATGGTGTGATTTAAAATCTTTTCTCAACATTGCATTTCCTATACATTGTAGTGCCTACATATACAGTAATATTAATTTTCTGATTACCATTCTGTTCTTCTATGGTTGGAAGACAATTACAAGAACATTCTTTTATTACCCTGAGGTCTAATTGAGCTACCAAAATTGGTATCATATTTGAAATTGGTAGAGAAAGCCGAGAAATGCTGCGAAATTTCATTAAATTCTATCAAGAAACAAAAAAAAAACAGTCTTGAAGATGCGTGTCCCCCTTAAATCGAAGTTGCATTTTGTCATAATTCATGGCCCTGAAAGAGTTAATTGGCCCGACAGCATTAGTGCACGAGCTAAAAACCTGTGGCAGCCACTCCGCGTACCTACTCCATAAACAGTAATTGTGTACAAATATTTTTGCGGTGACTTATTAACGCGATAGCGTTATTAGGCTCATTTCTCAGTTTCGCTGTGGCTGCTAGCCGTCCACTATCAACCATGGTCATCGAGCGTCCACGGAAATACGTCATTGTTGCCACCCAGAAGCAACGACTGAGGCAGCGAAATGCGAGGGCTTGCCTGAATCTTGAATATGGTGTAGCAGGAACTGAAGTGTGGAAAGGAGGACAATGATGAAATGGCAGATACGAAAGAAAGGACACGCATTTTCCGAAGACGCGGCGCTGGGGCAGGGAAATTCGTTTTATGCCCTGTCGGTGGTGGCATGTTCGGGAGACACGGCTGCCAGCCGTGCCCGCAACTGATGCCATCCATCACACCAAAGAACCTCTAAATTTAAATATTCGGTAATCCACGTACCGAAGCCACACTTGGGCTATGAGGCGCGCCGTAGTGGAGAACCCCGGATTAATTTTGCCAACCTGGGGATTTCTAACATGCGCCAAAATCTAGACACATGGGCATTTTTTTTTTCGTCAGGAAAACGGTTGCCGCTGCCGGGAATCAAACCCGCATCCTTGGGCCCAACATAGCAACGCCTTATTCACTGAGCCACCGTGGCATGTTTTCCACCGGAATTGATGCGGGCATCAACATTGGGTCACCTAACTAAAACAGTGGACAAAGGATTACGCCAATCTCTCATAAATCAAGGAAGGAATTATTATGAGCAGAAACAAACTAAAATAAAACTACGCATACAGCATCTAATTACATGAATTTTCAAACAATGTTTCGATATTCCTGCGGTTCTGTCTTCGCCGCAAAGTACGTCTGGCAATTGATGGATGGCACCGAGTGACCAAGTTTCTAATCACCCTGAAAGTAGGTACAGATGTCCTCTCAGAGAACAGTGACTTAAGAATGCTCGGCGTGGCTCTAGAGTCAAGTGGAATAGCAGATTCTCAATTTCCAAAAAAGAGAAAAACATTAACCAATAACCCACAATATACAACTTCTAATCAAGAAAAGAGCAAGAATTAGAGAAGAAACAATAAGACTCGTGCAGCCACCAATCATGAGCCAGATACAGCAGAGACTCCTTTCACTTAAATTTTGGGCCGAATTTACGCAACTATAAATCCAAAAATGACAAATCTTGCACATTAACGCTAAAAGTCAGTGTTCCATAGTTATAAGATCATAACACCGAGCAACAAAATACCCCATATAAAATGCACTCATTTTTCTTTTCCGGGGAGTGCAGTAGACTCATCGTTACAGCATTTAACTTGTAAGCTAAGCTGAAATTGAAGGCGTGTTAGATTTATGAAGCTCCATTTAGCTTCAGGTAGTTTGAAACTGCAGAAGTAGGGTTGCTGTATGCATGTACAGTAGATCTAGTATTATTTAGGTTTAAGCTTGCACATCTTAGCACTATGAATGGTACGACAGCTTTTTTTTTCTTTTTTTCAGGTGGTGCTTGTTTTGTTCATGATAGCTGAAGCAAGCTGTTCATAAACCCTTCACCCTATTCAAGTAACTGTACAGTAAACCTGCTGTGCTGCCCATGCTGTTTTGGTCACCATAGCAACAAAGACCAGAATAAAAACATTTACTAGCTAGCTGCCTCAGGGGCTAGCTTCACATGTGTACAGAGATTGTGTGACAAGAGCAGTGCAGTCCCATTGAGTGGCCTTGTTTATGCAGGTGGTGGGCCTGATCGTGATGTCGCTGCTGATTAGGACGTACCAGGTGTCCTGGGTGGTGTTCCTCATGATGACGGCATTTGCCTTTGCCGTCGTCAGCTTCATCATTCTCCTCTCGGCCATGGGGTCTTACTCAGGGTCGCTCCTCATTGGCACTCTCTTCGTAAGTACCTGAGGAGACGCTGCTTACCACAGCTGCTGCAGAGTTTTAAATCAATTTATGTTGGCTTTCACCCCATTTCGCCCTGTACGCCTAAGCCTTCCTCAGTATTACTCATGCTAAAAACCAGGGTCTTGTTGACGTTATAGCGGTATGTTAGGGGGCTTGATGTATCGTTAAAAACTATTACGAAGCAGGGGTGCCATGTGGGCGTGTTTTGTTCTGCAGTTTTCTAGAGTGACGTGTCGTTTGCTCATTCACTGGGTGCGTCCATGCCCCTTGTTTGCAGTATTTGAACTACCACATCGTGGGCTTCATCTTCTACCTTTCGGGTGGCTTGACGTGCGTCGTTAATGCCTCACAGTACACGAACTTGGGCAGCGTCATAGCAGCTGGGGTGAGTAATCCCTGCATGCTCTCACTGCGTCATTAGAAACTAAAATGTATGAGAATTTAAGGTGCTTACAACTCTTTGCGATGGCACGTTAACTCATGAACCTATGCCCAAGTTGTGCAAAAAAAGCATGACACTTCCTGCACGCTGACACACACTCAAACATGCGCCTCTTGAGACTCACGGAATGCGAAAATTGTGTAAGTTTACATGTGAGTTGTAAACATTTTGGAATGGAAAGAAATGTAATGCTTTGAGATAATTATGTACTGCAGGCTGCAAATGTGAACAAGGACACAGAGTAGCTGGCAAAATTTATTACTGCACTGACGAGTGGCGATGTGTAGTTTTTGGTTATGTAGGTGGTGCATTGAGGAATGAAGAATGTTTACGTAAGCATTGGGCTCTCAGATAGTAGACCAATAAATGTTGGTGGCTACTGCCTATGTCCTGAAACTTGGGTGACCAGCGGTGAACCTCACTATTATCTTAACAATACAGCACAACAGAAACAAAGACTTAAGCTGAGGCACACAGGACGACCGCTGACTTCCAACTGAACTTTTATTACAGAAACAAGCCATATTTATAAACACACATGCACACACCTACGATTAAACATTTGACCCGATAAGCAATCTATATTAACTGTGCCGAAAACATGAGATGCAAAACTAACCCCAAAATGATTACCACACCCCTTGCACTAAGCACGTGTGTGAACATTGAGATGGCTAGCTATGTTGCTTCGTTTTGCACGTGTAGATAATCAAGTTCCTTTGTGGACAGGCTATGGAAGGAGCGCTGACACAATCTTCACCTAGCCTTGCGATTTCCGCGGCCTCCACAATTTCCCTTGTCATCTGGTCACAATGACGCTGAATGACTTGGCATTCGTCATATTTCGGAGTGAATTTTCCAGTGGTGCCCTTGCAGTCTTGGCAGTGTGTGCCTAAGTGCCCTCTCACACTTTTGTGGACATTGTTTTTGTGTTCTCTGAGCCTTGTGTTCAGACACCTGCCCGTCTGGCCCACGCAATTTTTGCCGCATGACAACGGAATCTCATAAACTACCGACGTTGTGCATGCGACAAACTTCGTTTTGTGCTCGATGGAAAGCGGCATTCCCTATTTTCTTTAGCCTATGGGCTACATCATGCATGTAAGGAATCACCGCTACCTTCCTCTTTGTTTTTTCTGGTTAAAGTTGATGCTTGGGCGAGTTGGTGTTCCATAATCTTGAATTCACAGCTCTCCCTATCGTCCTTGTTTCTTGTTTGCACTGCGAATTCAAGATTGTTTTTTCTGGAATGGCCGTGGCCTCGCCCTCGCTCCGCAGCAGTTTTGTTTGAGCACCCTTAAAATTTGCTCCGCCATAGACATCATCGCGTGAACTGGATAAACAGAGCTGTGCAGGTGTGCTCCTTGTAATTGGATGCTATCTTGCATGCTGTGGGGGCATGATCTTTTTAGGGCATTATGCATTCTGTGGGCGTTCTGTGCGTGACACATTAAGCAGGCACATCTTTACAATTGCCCTTTTCACCAGCTTTGAGTGACCAGGTGAAAATGGAAGCAGTGGCTTATTACTGCATGGCTCATACTGCCAGCAAGTGTGGTTCTCCGAAAAGTCCGCAAAGTCCGCAAAGTCCCTGTCCACAAAGGAACTTGATTGTCTACTTGTGCGAAACGAAGCAACATAGCTAGCCATCTCAATGTACACACACGTGCTTAGTGTGAGGGGGTGGTAATCATTTTGGGGGTTCGTTTTGCATCTCATGTTTTCGGCACAGTTGATATAGATAACTTATTGGGTTGAATGTTTTATTGTAGGTGTGCGCATGTGTGTTTATAAATATGGCTTGTTTCTGTAATACCACTGTCACACGGGAACTTTCAATCGCGATTGAGTCGGTTCGGATCGAGCTCAATCCGGATTGGGCGCTGCTACACGGCAGTTTCAATTGCGATTGAGCCCGATCCCGCTCGAACTCAATCCTGGTTTTTCAAGCACGATTGAGAGTTCCAAACGCAATCGGACGAAAGCGGTGATACTCTCGTCCCCGCTGAGTAATGGCACAGAAGAGGACAACTTCAACTAACGCCACAATTTGTATCAAATAACTTTACCCAAATAAGCGTGCAGTAACGTTTATATAGTTCCGTATAACTGCAACCACGCAAAGTTACCAGACGCTGGCCGTGAAGTGCATTTTTAGCACCGTCTGGCGTACGTGAGTGCAACCGGTGCAACTTCTCGATCGGGATCGAAACGTGCCATGTAGCAGCAGCGGTAAGTTGAGTGCGCTCGAAAAGTCAATCGCGCTTCGCTTCAATCCGGATTGAAAGTACCCGGGTATAATAAAAGCTCAGTTCAAAAGTCAGTGCTTGTCTTGTGTGCCTCAGCTGAAGACTTTGTTTCTGTTGTGCTGTATTGGAATCACCAACTCGCCCAATACTACACTCTGGTCACTATTATGTTCTGTTATACCGGGCATACTGCTTTCGGGCAGCCCTGAGGCTGTTCTATGTTGCAGGTTAAATACCTGCATCATGATTAAGGCATAAAAATATTAAAATTTCTAGTTCATGCTGGTATTTTGTTTAAATCACCAGTATTTTTTGACAAAATGTAGAGTGCAGGATAAAGAGATTAATGGTGATCTAATTGTTGTGCCAAAGGTGCCTGGGCTCTGTGATCACCATGTAGAGCACCGAGTAGAGCATCTCTGGGTTCACTTCAAAGGGAAAGTTTCTTGTATTAAACACATCACAAGTACAGCGTGATTTTTTCTTTCTTTCTTTTTTCTTTTCTTTCTCTTCCTTTTTTTTTAGAACAGTCGTCACTAAGTTTATTACACACCTCCTAGCCTTTCTTGCTCATTATATCAATGCAACTTCATTGAAAGCCAGTCATATTGCTATTTCACTTTATTTCTTCAAGTTTTGTTCTTTGAACCACAAAAAAACCAGTTCGGTAGTGTTAAGTTTATGGTTACAGCTCAACATAGACCCCCATATCCATGCAAATTTGCATGGATATGGGAGTTCTTCTGTACTAGGCTCGTACTAGCCTAGTACGGCAAGCCAGTACAGCTGCCTTGAAAGCTGCATAGCTCTCCTTTGCCACATATGGCTGGGTGCTACATATTTTCAGAATCTGAATGTTGGAGGCCAGGAGGCCTACCTTGTATATTTGACTGACTGGACACTCCGTGCAGCCTCGTCATGGGAGGGCTGAGCTGCTGTCCTGGCAGTAAAACTGCTAGTGCATTCAGGCACAGCTGGGCCCGTTTCGAACCAGCTAGTTAATGCAGGTTAAAGTAATTGTGCTTTAAGTTTGCTACCTACACTCCTGTTTCAGCCATAGGGAGCTTGGACCTGAATTCTACATTTGTCCGAGTGCCTTTCTGTTGTGCATTGTATTTACGAGAGAGTGCAATATATTCTTGAAATGTCTGTGCAGCTTGCACACTGACACGTATGATGTTTTTGGAATAAGTTTGTATGTAAGGTGTTAAATTCCGGAAAGGGCATGCACCGCACTTACAGTCAATTGGGGCAGCGAAAGACAATGTGTGTAGCGCTTTGCTAGCGAGGGGTTCATGGGTCAGTGGTGAGAAAGAAAAAGTAGTTACTACGAGGCGTTTGGAACGATAGCGCGCTGTGTCGTGTCTTCTCTGCATTCAATATTATGGTGCCATAAAACCCGGGAGAAGACCTGCATGTTGTGCGACCGACGGACAAGCTCTGCCGTCAGCTAGGCACTTTTCGGGGAGCCGTTGCGAGGCTGCTGAAGGCAGCAACAGAGCTATATCAAACAAACTACATCACCGTCCTCACATGACCTGCAAGAGGCCATCGACCAGCTCGCAAGTAAGGACGCCTCCCTTAAGGAGCTTGATGGCAAGATTAGAGGGACACCTGAAGGCGACGAATTCGAGCAGTATTTTACCAGCGCCTTGGAGTACCAACCAGGAAAGCATATGCCGTGCCCTCAGTTGGCTGCGCTCGGCTTTGAATGACCTGCGGGCGCCCGGTGTGAGAGTTCCGTGGCACTCCTGGGGAATGAGTACCGTATCTGCTCAACAACAGAGAGCTGTGCTGGAAGTCGTTTGCCCTGAAGCCCTTCCGAACCAGCCCTCGCACGTCGGCTCGCATGCATTGACATCGCGAGTTGTCCTGCCAACGCTGCAGGTTCACACTTTTTCTGGAGAGCAACGTGAATGACAGGGATTTTTGGAACATTTTGAGGCGACAGTTTACAATAACTCGGACCTTCCCAACATCAAGAAATTTAAGTATTTAAAGGAGCCATGAAAACAAAATACAACTTTGTTTTATTCGAAAGATTTCGTGTTTTATAGTGGCCCCAATGCTTGCGCGGCAGCAAATGATGCCGTATTCACTGAGAAATTAATCAATTTAGGTTACAATTTCGATTCTGCCGCCAAATCGTGTGTTTTGGTGACGTCTACAATGAAGCCATAACGGCGCGTATACAAACGAACTTCCACTGCGCCATTCGGCTCTGCAGCCTTGCCAGCCGTCAAACCTCCCAGATGGCGCTAGCATACTCAGCACTCTGCCGTTTCTTTGTTTTTTACCGTATTTACACCTGGCTTGTTTTTGTTACGGTAGAAAGTAATCGCTTCATGAAACATGGGGTATGCTTGCCAAACAGGGTCACGTAAGGCAACGTCGCTTACGGCAATCGGCCAGCATCTTATAAGATAACTCCAAAGCGTCGGACTGCTGTGCAGCTAAAACAACCATAGTTGCGCCCAGTACCAACAGCAGTGCGCATCGGTACTTCTATGTTTACGTGTATTTTCGTAACTTTTGTGGTTTACCGCATCATTCTTACTGCTGTAAAATGGATATGCATTACATTTAGGTGCAAATAGCTCGTTCGGCAAGCTTATAAGCTCTGCCTAATTGATGTTTGCTCTTGCCACCCTCCGCCAATTACAGAGCAGGCTGGTATGACATCATAGGTTCTGTTGCGGGAAATGAGCGAGTGGGTCGTATGGCCATTCCCTTTTTTCCTAATTACGTAGCTTATTTGAGCGAAGTTTACGTTAAAAGTGGTGTCAGTATGATTATAAGGAGGAAATCCTTTGAATGAACCAAACTTGTGTTTTGTTTTCGTGACTCCTTTAAGGTCCTAATTGACCGGGGATGCAAATTGTGCCGTTGAATGAATTCGCCTCAACGAAAGCAGTTACCATCAGGCAATGAAGATACTCGCTGACCGGTTTGGACATATGGAGCTGCTCGTAGACAACCGCATCGACAATCTGCTTGCCATCACTCCAATTGAATCATCATTGCAAGTGTCACACCTCTGAGACTTGTACAAGCAGATTCAATTCAGGACTGGCTGCCTCCAAAGCCTAGGCGTTCCTTCGGACTGCGCGGTGATTCTGCATCACGTACCCATGCGCTCACTGCCAGAAAACCTGGCAGTTCTATACTATCAGCGCATGAAGGAGACTGCAAACGACAACCCTGAGCCAACGCCTCAAGAAGAGCAGGTCAAGGCCATCGTGGCATTCTTGAGGGTTCAGGTGGTGAACAAGGAGGAGAGTTGAGCCTTTCGATGGAGAGGCGTCGCGTCTCATTGGAGAAGTGGCATCGTCTTGATGTGCCCAGAAACAAAAACTTTCGTGCTTCAGAACAGCGTCTACAAGATTCGTTTGTTCAAGCTGTGCTGCAGCGCAGAAGCATCCGAGACGTGTCAGTAGTGCTGCATCATCGGGTAACACTACAAGTAGCCCGAAAGCTCCAACAGCAGCTTCTGGAGGAACCGCGGGACTCGCAGCACAAGCGTCGTCCGCAGGTGAACTTGCTGGATGACCGACACAAGAGCCTGCTATGCCCAACCTTGATCTATACGCTGCACCAGACGAAGTAGCTCAAATATACAGCAATTTCAATGCGTAGTGCAGAGCTCTTGCCGATTAGAGCCAGGCATGAAGACTGCGGGCGCGGGAAGATGTTAAAACCCAGAAAGTTCATGCATTGCACTTCCATTCAATTCGGGACAGCGAAAGAAAGAGAAAGAGGATGTGGGCAGTGCATTGCTAGCGCGGGGTTCATGGGTTAGGGGTTAAAAAGAAAAGGTAGTCGCTAAGAGACATTTGTAATGATAGTGCGCTGTGTTGTGTCTTCTCTGCTTTCAATACGAGGTGTAGTGATGTAATAGCAGTTTGTCCGACAGATGTGAAGTCAATCTATACCTCACAACATTGCACCCTACGCCTTTGTATTTGTAGTGTAATAACGAGTCACTGCCTGTGCACTTATTCTTTGTTTTCCCTCATTTCCCCTGTCTCAGGTACTCGGCCTGCTTGCATCCGCCCTGTACGCAGTTGATGTGGCCTTGACAGTCCGGGCTCGTGTTTAGGTCTGCAATGTCAGCTGGATCTGCTGTGTCTCAAGGCCATTGCCATGCTTTGCTGTATGTGAGCCTTTGCTCTCGTGCATTGCGTTGCCCAATCTTAACCCTTTAAGGGCTCATTAAACGGAAAAATTATGTTCCAAAATGGCCAATTTTTTTAATGATGTGATATACTTCAGTAACGTGTTCGAAACATAAAAAAATATTATCGAAAATATTTTACGGCATATAATAAAGTTTTCTTGGTCATTCTTTACTCCATATAACACACTACACCTGGGGCATATAAGGTGTATTCACAAATAAATTCCTGCAAGTCTAGAAAGTAAAGGTTGGGTTTCAATTGCCGTGCAGATAATGCACTAGTCTATTCCTCAATAGTTCACCTGATGCTAGGTGAGGCTACCATTCGTGTGGTAGCGTTCAGAGCGCGGCACTGCGCAGACAGCCTCCTCGGGGTCTATCCGGTACCATTCAGGGGAGCTGGCCATCGTATATCGTTGCGGCTGTTTTCCCCTTCCGAGTCGCTGTCCATAAAAATGTCATCACTATCCTTTTTACTTGAAGAATCAAACACACCGCCGACATCCTGGTCACTTTCGCTTTCATTATCTGAAGGAGACAGATTTCTCAAACCAGAACGCCGCACGGATAAGGCCATGTTTGTAATACGTGCGGAAAACAAGCCACCCATTCTGCCATCTAGTGTGAAAACTCTCATTGAATACATGCGCCAATTGCAGAACCTGTGCTGCCATCTATGTCGTAAAGAGAAAAGCATCGTTTGACGAGCTGGGCTCGTCAAAAGCCGCTTATAGCATTGCAAAAGACCCATGACGACCACAGCTCATCATAAGCAAAATTCTGGCAAATGCTCATGACGAGCTCAGGTGTCGTCATAAGCCCTTAAGGGGTTAAACGGTGCTGCCATTTTTTTAAAGCCATCATTGCAGTAAGCAAAGGTTAAGCACCTATATCTTTGTTGTGTTACCAGGCCAGTTACAACTGACAGCTTTTTGTGGTACTGTGAGCTGCTTTTGGCAGTGTAAAGTGTATCTCAGGAGGCAGATTTTGCCTTTGCATTCATATAAAACTAGCTGCGACAATTATAAGTTGAATATACCAGCTGCTGTAACCATAATTTTGACTTGAGGTTGTGGGAATTGCTGAGACCCATGATCCTGATTCGGTGTTTGCCATTGGGAAGAAAGCCAATCTCTGCTCATTTGGGCAGAAAGAGCTTTGGTGTGGGCGGCCTACAGGGCGGACCATAGATTCTCTAGGAGGAGCAACCCAGCTTGGCTGTGAATAAGGAATATTACGGGAGAAAGTGGCTGGGATAAACAAATAAGAGAGAGAGAGAGAGAACGACTTGTACGCATTTACAGTACACATTTCCAGTGAGAGGTGTCACTCAATCAGCAGCATTGCTTGTTGTAGACATGTTGATGCATCAGTTTGGATGGCGAGGAATTCTACATCAAGGTGTACTTCTGAGGCACTTTTTTCGCTGTCCTGCAAAAGATGGAGCGGGGTTAAAAAATGGATGTTGCTTTAACCGTTAACCATTAAACCATCAGGTTCGGATCTGATAGGTTATGTGCACTGTATTTTACTTTGATTTTTCACCATGCAAATATTTCGTTAAAATTTGGCATTTTAAAATCTGACATTCACAATTTTTTCAGTAGAGTGGATGCTTGGGCGTGTTGGTAATTCATACTGGAAATAGGGGTTCACAGCGCGGGAGACAAGGACGACGAAAAACACAAGACGAGCGCTGAACAAGCCACCCATCGTTTGAATCGTTTGAATCAGCGCTCGTCTTGTGTTTTTCGTCGTCCTTGTCTCCCGCGCTGTGAACCCCTATTTCCAGCACAATTTTTTGTTTTGTTTAAAAGAAAAGGTTGGTAGCCTAAGTAAAAATCGAAAAAATATCGCTGGTTGTATTTAATTCATTTGTTACATGCGCAAGCCAATCAGTTGACTTTGTCGCACTTAGTGGACAAAATTAAAAATTAGTTGCTTACAAGTGCTTTCAGAGACTAAAATAACAAAATTCTTTAATACAGTATTATCATACACCATACACAAGTTATCAAACGTGATGTATGTACATTACGTGAGTAGTCATTTTGTGTATTGCATAGGTTATTGGTAAAAAATTATTTTGGATAACCTGAACCTTCAATTTTTCCTTGTTACTCCTGCAAGTGACTCTCTCAGCTTGAGATATACCGCCTGTTAAATTCAGTAATTCCTCATTGTTTGCAACTATGGTTTTCCAAATATTCATGAGCTCGAAATTCAGCTCACAGCAGTCACTAAATCGTTTGAATTCATTTGTTTGTTGTTCGTGTTTATTCATTTCTCCTATTGTCGTCTCAGTTGTCTTTCTTCTGCTATCCTTTGTAGGGTATCGGCTGAGCCATGCCGTGCCGGTGGGCCTTGAGCATGTTGCTGTTGACTTTTTGCTTGGTGGGCATAAGACAACCACATAATTTCTGCCACATTTTTCCGCAATGCACAGCACGGCTACGTGCCTGTCTTAAGGTTTTTTTTTTTCCTCCATGCAGCCAGTTAGAGTGGGCTCAGGGGATATCATAGGGAGAAAATGTTTTTGTTAGGTCTAGACTGCTATGCTCCCGATACCATCCTGTCTTTTGGAATTGCTTCCTCTGACCTGCCGTTTTATGCTGGCTTTTTTTTTTTTTCCAGAGCCCCCAGTAAACCTTGCGGGTGCGTCCCACCGTCTCCAAAGCTGCCAGCGTAAATGCATCAAAAGCTCACTTTACTTCCTGACAAGCTTCTATATTGTAGGGCACGTGCAAGTTTAAGTTATTGGAAGTGAGCGTTACAAGTCAGTTAGCAACAAGGCTTGTGACCATCATGGACTGTCTTGTAATGTTTCTTCCTGCAACATGTCTGCATACCCCAGGAAGTGCGTAAAGTACTAATTTGCAACTGTCAAAATGTAACGAATGTCAATGTCAGAACAGTAAAAATGAAGTTGTAGCAGGCTTGATACAAGTTGTGAATGCCACTGACAATCAGCTGGTGAAAATACGACTCGAGTTGTACTGCAGTAGCAGCAAAAAAAAAAAAAAGGAAAGTTTAACAGAATTACAGCAGTCAAGATACAAAATGCTGTAATTGGGGTCACATCTGTTAAGGTAATTTATTATTTTTGTAATTGTGTTTGACCAACTGCTTCTTGAAAAATTGCCATTTATGAACGTAGCAACTATGTATCAGTATGTGTCAAAGATGCTCAGCGCAACAGTCTGTTTCTCCCTGTTAAGTTGCTGTGACGAATGCGTATTAATGACTAGGTGTAAAACTACTAAATTAGTACACTGTTGCTCCCTAGAGTTGTGGTGAACATTTTAAAGCTACTAACGAAGCTTGTACAACCCTTTACGAGCTGCATTCCAGTTTGAACACGCAGCTGGGCGCTTTTACGGTGACTGGAATTTCTGCATTGTGAAATTTGATGATTTTTCTGTCTTGAATAATATACGGTCAGCAATTAGTCCCAATTCAAGGTTGTTAGCTGTGCATTTAGAATGGCGTCTGAGAGGCCATTCATTGCACATCTGTAAGTCACTGATTATGCTCAATTCGAGAGTAGCCATCAAAGCATCTGAATATTTGGTGGAAATGTTTTCGTGCAGCGAACAATTTTTGACTGTGCTCTAGCCTTTTTTCATTATTTTGAAAGTTTGTGCAGATACTAGTGTGGGTGAATTTTTTGTGTAGTCTGAGTTATAGCCATGTGTTTATGCACACAGACAAAGTTTCAACTTGACCACACACAATAGCACCATATGTTTGTTCGTGTAGTGCATACACTCATCACAAGGAGATTTTTGTGTGGCACTGGGTTCACTCTTTTGGGGCACTAAATGCAAAGTGCTTTTTTTTTTTCGAAACTGATATCCTTTGGGGAAGTTGTGGCACATGCCTTATCTTCTAAAGAAAGGACAGTGTCTGGAGCCCTAAATTGGCCACACTTTCTTGCAGGCCAACTCATTTGAGCACCTCAATCACTCACTTCAGTTATTTATGTGGAGTGAGCAATTTCCTCTGCCTATTTATGCCTGCAACATTGTGACCAAAAGCACAATTGTACAAGTGTCAAATGTTGTAGAGATTAGTGGGTGCCGTTACTTGTATGTCGTAGAAGTAGTGCCTTTTACCTCAATACATGTTAAAGTCCTGTTGTTGGGAATTTCTGCATGGTGTTTTTGTGGTTTATTTTTCTCACAGTCTATTTGAAAACCTTGACTTTCTGGCACGAGACAGTCCAGTTATCTCCTTGGAGCAGATTTATGTGGTGTAGGTCGGCAGTTGCCACCTTCATTACGATTTCAAACATGACTGCAACTTCTGGTACAGACCATAATATGAAAGATCCCACTGTCCCCCGTAAATAGGAAGTACTCAAAAACTACAGTCGCTGAAACCGAATGTGGAGCAGATTCAATGATTTTATGCATTACAAACTTGTCCATATGCAGTGGGCACTGGAACTAGTGGCAGACACGTAGACAAACACAGTGCACATGGTGCCATTGAAAGTTCAGGAGTAGGGTGCACCTATTTTTCCACATTTGTATATCAGCCGCAGAAATGCTGGTCACCACAAGAAGAGACAATGAGGGAGCATTCCTTCGAGCAGCATACCCAGGAGACTGCTGTTGTTTCTTGGATTTTCACAATTGAGCTTACGAGAGCATGGATGGCCGTCTAGCCAAACCACGCTGTTTATGGGGTGGAGGACAAGGATGGTGCAGGATTGATGACTATTTCCGGCAGAGGGCTGTACGAGAAATTATTGCCGATAATGTAGGTTAGACTGCACCATGGGCCGGCCGCCTTATTGGTCCTGTCTGAACCTACCGCCGAGCTGGATGCAAGGTCCTACTTTCACGCACAAGGTGGTGTTGCCTGCAGACTTGCCTGCGGTTGCACAGTGTAGCTGGGTCTGTTCATTTCTAGTGCAGAGCGCTACTCCTAATGCTGGATGTCTTTTATTAACTTTTGGTTACAAAAACACACCGTAATTCAACCTTCAGTGGAGTATGAATTAATAATGCGAGTGTTCGGTTTTGGAGGCATGCCTCGTGTCAAGTGATAAATGTTTTCATATACTGGCTTGTCTTTACACTTGGCACTTGCACAGCAACTACCCAATTAGCAACCACCATGAGACGATTCTCACTGAAATGGCACAATTGCAGAGATGACTGACTCCAAAGCAGTGCGGCACGAACTCTATTTTTGTGTGCCTCCAATATAATGTGCCGTACGTTCGTGCAAGGATTGCATGGCAAACCTATTTTTCGAGCTGTGTAAAGTACTTAAATGTATCTAAAATAATAAACATCCTCGATATTTTGATGACCACCAGGCTTTGTGACCCACACATATACCCAAAGCAACCTTATTCACTTCCAGTCACTGCCGTGTTCACAGTGGCTTCCTTGCGGCTACCAATTTGCTGTGTCCAACATTTAGGAGCTAAGTACCATTTGTGCCCCCCCCCCCCCCCTTACCTTTCTCTAACTTTTTTTTTTTGGCTTAACAAAAGATTGCAGGGCATTCACGTTTTTTTTTTATTGAGGCTAATGACAGTAATTTAACTCAGTACTTTTGTTTTGTTGAAGATCTAAGGCGTTGTGTTCTTGTTGTTTCATGTTCAATTTGTTACATTTGTGATGTCAAAGACTAAACACACAAGATTGTACGTGTCTGAAGTGTAAAATAAACCCCTGAATGCTAAAAAGAGTGCTACTTTGGTTCTTTCAACTACAACATAGTTGTTCACTTGCAAGATACTTTTTAAGGCATAAAACAGACTGAAAACTGGGAGTGCAAAACTATGTACAGATGGAGCTAATGTGTTACGGTTCACGGTGACATAGCGCGAATGAAAGATTCTACTTGAAACAAGTTTGTGGTGATAACAATAAGCCTGTGGTAGTCGGCTCATAACATTCGTGCGATTACATGCGTTCTGATAGGCTAGAGGAGCAGATACATGTATTCAGATCACTATCTACTTGAAGAAAATTAATTGTTTGAAAACCACTGGAGCTTCAACTTCACTGCCTCGCAGCGCTGTCCACAAGCCACGTTCCCCATGTCATTTAGTTCGAATGGTGAGTACGTGGAACACAATCTTTTTCCAGGAATTCCAGCAAGTGTCTGGAACGGAGGAGTGATACACGGTGGCATCTCGTGTGCTGTCACGTTTCCGCATTTTTTAGCAAAGGGAAGTCTGTGCGCATGCAAGGTCCCAATTCATGCAGCAGTTCCTTCCAGTTTCACCAACATTTGTGAATGCTGAGATTGTTTATGATTGCGATGCACCCGGTATTCAGGTAGCTCCGACTTTCTACCTTTTATTCATATTGTTTTGGTTAAACAGCACAGTAATGGTTGTAATAGTTAATACAGTAACAGCTCATTAATTCAAACTCGAAGGGGACCATACGCCGTTGCAGCGAAATAAGCTATTGCAGCAGCGTAGCGAGCGCTGCTCTGTTGTTTTTCCGTTTTGTTATGTTGCATCTTTAGTAAATTTGGTTTGTTTTGAATTTGCAACACATTGTAACCACTCTGGGCCGACGTCTTCTGCGAGGAGCGATGGAAATCGAGGAATCCCAGTTCGAAATAACCGTTCTGGACACCGCTGAGTTCGAATTATCGGGAGTTTTCCACCATTGAAATATACAGGGCTGAGCCGGGACCACGGCGTCATTTCGAATTACCCGCAAGTTCGAATTAATGAGCTTTTGCTGTATTAGAATGGAAACATCCACTTGTAGCAAATGGGGGAAAAAAACGACGCTTGTTATGTGCATTGACCCAATTATTGAAGGCTGTTTCCCGTTCAGTGTAAAACACTCTTAATCCTTTCAGTGTCAGTTTTTTTTTGTGCGGTGACACATTCCCAGTTTTTGTTTTTTTAAAGCGAAAGCTTTTTTAGTGGGACTGATGGCGTCCTGTCAGAAAACTAGGGAATTTCCCCACGGACCGGTTGGTCGGCTGAAAGGCTGGGATAAGATCTCTGGACACACGGCATGTGCGTGAAACCAGGATTCCATTGCGTCAAAACGGTTACTTTAATATCGTGACAAAGGAACGGTTCTAGATAAGACAATACACGCATCAATCATGAAGGAGGAGTACAATAGTAAGCCTTTATCTTAGAAACCACATATCGGTATACATTAGATTGTTCATAGATGTGTTTACTTATTGCTCAAAAAATCGTGGCGTGGGTTTGTTCTTCGTTTGCGATTTGGGTCTTTGGAGGTTCGGCGATTGATTGGACGCACTTTCCTTGGATTGGATGAAGCTTTCGCGCTTCTTTCAACTTCCTTTAGGAAGGGATGGTACGATATTTCCCTTTGTTCGAGCATTTTGTGCGAAACATACATGTATTTCAGTGGCACACAGCTGGATAAAGATTAAAAAACGTACTGGTACATTACTGATGCTGAGAAGGTTAAGGGAAGCTATGGTACATCGTTTTGTTTTAGCTCAAAGATCACACCTTTTGTAGCCGTTTCTACTTTTCTTCGAGTAGAAACGGTGCTGCATTTGTTTAGAAATAAGCAATTGGAGCTTGCATTTCTCTCGCATTTCTCCATAATTTTTTCTTTGTGCTATTGAACATGTCACGAAGTGCGTCGTCTTTTTTCCACAAGCCAGAAGAGTGCCGAGTGAGCTCCAAGCCAGTCTGTGCAGCGCTCCCACTGAAAAGAATGTGTAAAATGTACCTCAACTGGCCAGCTTGATCCCCTAGTCAATTAAACTTGTAGGTAATTTATTTATTTATTTATTTATTGATACTGTAACCCTCACTTGAGGGTCATTACAGGGAGGAATACAAACGAACAAACAAAAAAAAACAATACACAATGACAAAACAGACATTAGGTTTCGTGCTGCCGGTAGTACAATTCTAGCGAACACTCAAACGCTTTGACATTTGAACTAGTAACAGCGTACTCTGGAAGTCTATTCCACACTTCTATGCTATAAGGAAAAAAAGAATTCTTAAAGCCATCTAGACGCGCCCAGAAAGGCCTTAATGGGCGACTATGGTTCAACCGAGCTCCTCGTTTGGGTGCAGGTTGTATGTATGTGTCTTTATTTATTTTCATTTCGCCTCTTATAATTTGAAACAGGAGTTTTAACCTTTGCTTTTCGCGGCGCACTTGCAGGGGTTCTAGCGTACATGATTTTAACAGATTTGTGACGGATTCTTCTGAAGTGCACTGCTACCCTTTGAATTTTTTCTAGTTTATCTCTCAGTGACTGCTGATGAGGACGCCATACAGAAGACGCATGCTCGTTCGCACAGCAAGTCAAAATTTTGTGACTTTTGCTTGACGCTGCTCAAACCAAGGAAGTAGGCTTGTCCAGGACTGAAGAACGAACTCCTAGAAGTAAAACATTTTAGTTTGAGGTCCTTGTCACAAGTTTCTATAATGGCATTTATCCCCCCCTCCCCTCCACCCATCCCTTTATTCATGCACCACAGGCTCGAAAGCACTCGAGAACAGAAAAGGGGGCTGAGGTGCATTGCGTGGCGTACATTGCAACTTGCACTTACTGTGGGTCAGTGAAGCTGGGTTTTGGTTAGAGCTTCACGAGATTTGGGGAAGTACCACAAGCTTCGTGGATCTAAGAGATTCTCTTAGTGTTGTCTCAGAGTCATTAACCTGTAACCGCAGCAATTACATATCACACACTTACAATAGGAATACTTTAAAGCTGAACTTGATTTCTCACATAATTCCTGCCTAATTAGAATTAAACCTTAAAAAATCACTTGCCTTGTTTTGTGATCCTTGTGCTTTCCATCTATGTTCGAATTGGGATTTCATGTACCAAAACTACACTTTGGCCACAAGGTGCGCTGCGGTGCTTGGACCTAAAGCCTCTTCATCGTGACCAGGGTGAAAGCAGTATGGAGGGGCTTTACTTAGACCATCTGGTGCTACTCAGCGTGCTGAACTTGTGTACGAACCGTACGAACATATTTTTTTTTCCCCTCTTTCATTAGAAAAATGGCCACGGCAGCCAGGAGTTATGACCTCATGCTTAGTAGGTCGCAATGGCTTCGCCACTCAGCCACTCCGGCTGTTCACCCTTTTTGTACGCCATCCGATGCTAGCCTTTTTAAAAAACAATTGCACAGTTCGCATGACATACTTTAGTTGTACAAACTGAAAAAGTTCCTTGTTATTAACATTGCCCCACTTTTTTTTTCTATAGTTTCTGGATGCTCTGCTCTCCTTGTGTAACATTCCGTTTGGTCAGAGCATCCAAGGTAATTTATCACTAAAGCTACACCCCATGGGCCATGTACACTCCCAAGCCAAAGCTGTTCATCTCCAATTCAGGTGGTCATCATCGCACATTTCTTGTAGCCACACTGTTTTTATACCTTGAACTGTAATGTATTAAAATGCTCATAATGGAAAAAATTACGTTTAACTACTTTATGTGCTGTATTTGCACACTGTGTAACCAATGCTAAGAACACCCCTCTTTGCATTCCGCTGCCACTGCCCAGTTATACTTGCCCGGAGGAGTGACGTCCATAAGCAAGTCCTTCTTGCGTGGTGCATTAATGATGCAAACAGTACAAGCAGAAGAATGTGAAGCAGTAAAAATGCATTTATTCGAAAGCCAAGCACACTCTCCGACTAAATTTTTTTACCTAACAGCTTCACAAGCACAAGTATGTACAACTGCATGCAAACTTTTCCCAGCCTTGCGTATGTACATCATGTTTGTGTACTGTGTAAAACAAGAAAAATGTATTACAAGCCTGCTGCATTAGTTACTATAGTCTGAATATAACTGATAGGGCCTCAGCAACCACTGGTGAGATGCCAATGTATTGAAATGCATGCACCATGCATGGCACATACAAAAAGCACATTATGCAGGTGACCATGAATAAAAATGCCCGCGCTGCCAAGGAGGGAATTTCATGTAATGACTGCACTGTGACCTAACTTTTTTTTCTATGTGACAGTGCCCCACTTTACAAGTATGCACATGCCTGCACAACACGTCTGCCAATTAAGGCTAGGTTCGAAAAGAATTTGGGGGAGAACGCCCAGCAATCCACCCTGTTCACAGTCAACTCCTACAGTTCTCAAGGTACGACTAGATGGCTGTGATCATTTTGATGAAATCGCAGCTTTCCGCAACATTGGGGTGGCTCACTCCACAAGTCTCTGAAGCACTCTCTCGGGTTCCTGGGCCTGCTTCCCGTGAGAGATGAAGTGCAGTTCTGCTCGGTACGACGGGTAGTGGTCGAACACAACACGGAACTTGGGCCCCTTCTGCAAGCGATGACGCAGGCTTTCGGATTCAATAGCCATCTGGTACGCAGACTCCTTTGTCAGCTGCTCAAACTCCTGACGTGGCAGCTGTATCCGCATCAGGTCCACATTGTCCTCCTGGAGGGGTAAAAAAAAAAGGGCGATTTCGTTAGCCCATATCCATGAAATTCTTAGCTTTGTGCATGTACGCTGGACACTCTGCATAAAGAGGAACCTGTGGTTTTCCAGATAGACGTAACTATTACGGGTATTAATATAGCCCTTTTGTCATCCAAATACCTTGATGAGGAGGTCTAGATTGAAGTCAGGGTCAACTTGTGGCCACGACTGCTCCACGAGAGGACGATCCTAGGGGAAAAAGTTGAAGCAAAAGACAAAGAAGAAATTAGGCCTGCAATGAGAAGCGGAGTCACACCAAGTGGTGGACATAAAAATTCAAAAGGGCCTTCCCACAATCACACCGGAGGCATACAGCAATAGCTTTGGAACCCCTTTGTAGTCTCTTTCGAGGTGTAAAAAGCAAGCTTCGCCATCCTGCCTGGGTTTGCCACCCCGCATAGGTTCAACGCAGCCACACATTACCTCTTTCGATGGCCAATGTTGTGGTGCGGAACCCTGTGTCCGTACAGTGGCTTGGATGCCGCCAATGGTGAGTTTGGCCCTCCAGAAGCACGTGTCAAGGCTTCCCACTCATCTCCCTTCTGCCACCAAGAGAAACTTGCGAGACTACAGCCGTGGGAAATCCCCCTACCACCACCGAGCAACTACACCTGCACAGCACTGAAAAATAGCCGAACTCTCCCAGCAGATCGCCAAACTCTCCCAGTGGACCGTGCTCCATTTCCACCGTTGGCAGACGCTGCAAAATTCCGTCAACATGACTGCTGGCACTCACCAGCTGATAGTCCACATCTCTGAAGCGGGCAGCATCAGCGAACCCTGCCCACAGCTCCGAGGCAAAGTGGGGTGCCAGGGGTGCCAGCATAAGCAGGAGCGCAGCTAGCGCACGTTCAAACTCGCGACCAAACACCACTTCTCCACGGTTCTTGTACTGGATGACAAGAAGAGCACAGCACAGGGAGGGTGAGATCTCAGATTGTAAGACAGTCATGTGACTCAGTGCAACAAAACAAAGCACCACTACAAATTCCCTTCTAGAATGCTCCATAGGTCTTTAAAACCAATGCAGCAGTGTAGGGAAAGTGTTTGCAGGGCTCCAGGCATAATAAGTTAATCGGCCCAGAGATGACATTTCACCTTCCCCTGCCAGAAAGTACTGGTAATACCTTCACACTGATGCAAAAAAGGTCAAGATGCATTTAATTGGCTGAATATACACGGTCAATCCCCAGACGCTGGTGCAGCAGCAGTACAAAGTCGGTATGCACACAATATGGGTCCACGAATACAAAAAGTAAAAACTGAAAATAGTGCTATCATCAAAGCTTTATATATTAATTTAGTGTCATCGTGACTTTGCTAGGTTTTAAAGACACAGCAGCGCTGTGCAGTTCTTCCAGAATTCGTGCAGAGAACTCTCGGTGAGACATGTCTCCCCACATGGTTGTCAAACAGGCAGTGTACAGTCGAACACGGATATATAGAACTCTAAAGGGATCGTGAAATAGTTCTATATATCAATAATTCGAAATATAAAATATGCCGGTCTGAAAATTATCTGATAACTCTGCACATCACTGAGAGCATTCTGAAATTGGGACGAGTGGTAGCTTACCGATTTGTTCCTCACAGCACTAAAAATTCGACCCACAGCGCAACAACCACCACACTTTATTTAACATAAAAAAAGCTTGAGAGATTCGCTTGCATCTTCGTCCGCTTCTTTGGCATCAGTGATGTCCCTTACAGCCTGTACATCGTCATCAGCACTTACGAACTTGTGTGCCGTCGTGTCATTCGGAATGGCGTATAGGAATGCTGACAGCTCTCTAAATTCCCTCTCGAGGCACTCGGCGCCGTCATCTTTGGTATCTGAACACCTTTCGTCTGGAGCATGTAGCAACAAAGTCGCAACATGCTCAAATGTGAGCTTTGATGTGCAGTATCACGCTCAAAAATGCTGCGTGAAATTTTTAATAGGTACCTCTACAGCCAACATCTTTTCACCAGCCGGTACCAGTGAAATAATGTCTGCTTCCGTAGCTGAATCCAAATTTTTGCGTTTTTTTCATGACCACGGCTCCGAGACGCATGCCGTGGGCAAAACAAAAGCGCACTACGCCACATTGGTTCCCCTGCACAAGTCACCAGTGGTAAGCACGCAATATTGCCAGAAACCAAGCACTTCTGGTCAGTTTCCCTTCCTTCTTTATTGCCTTTCGCATCTAATCATTCCGCGCGTTCTCGTTGCCATGCAGCTGCCCCCCATGCTAGCGTGCAAACAGCAGGTGTTGAAGGCCACTGAATCGAGGCGACGCCACCTCCTCCTCACGGAGTGCAGCAGCGTCCATGAGAAGTCATCATCATCGCATCTACTCCGCCAGGAGAAGCGCACTTGCAGGGGCACTTGTGGCGCATCGTTCGGTATATCGAATGTGCCCATGATCGGTAGTTCGATTCACGCGAACAACAGCTCTATACATTTGCAATGGATTTTCAAGGGGATGTTCAGACTGTTCGATATAGACAATAAATAATTCGATGTATCCTTGTTCGATATATCCTTGTTCGACTGTAGTTCTAGTAGAACCATTTGTAACGAGGAGGCCCTACAACAACTTAACACCGCAAGGTTCTTCCAGAACTTGGATAACCTCCGAAAGCTTACTCAAAAGGTTAACCCTTTGTGGCCCGTTGTTGGGCCCTGCCCGATAATGCAATACGGCCGTAGCGGTCCGCTGTCAGGCCATGCCCGACTCGGGTGTTCGAGGTTAAATTTTTCTGTCTTTCTCACTGCGATGCCCCCGCATTCTTTGTATACATGATGCGCCATCTCTTGAGAGATAAGTGAACTTTGTTGAAGTTTTTTTTTTGCACTAGAATGCACCACAATATTGAGCACGAGCCTTCTCGATTCCAAAACATTTTCACGTGCTCGCTGCTTGCCGAGAAGCAAGGCCGCTTTCTTATCGCGTGCGTTTTACGGTGGTGCACTTAGCGAAAGCGACGATGACTTCAGAGAGGAAGAGAATTGCGTGCCTCCATCAGTTAGTGATGACAGTGATTTGACAGAAGTGAATGACGAAGACCATGACGGCGGTGGAGACAGCACCGGGTGAATCATTACTCTGTGAGCTATGCATTTTGTCGAAAGACAATGAGTATGTGGCGAAAGATTTTTTCGTGGGATCTAGAGGTATCCATTGTCAATAGTTTTATTTGGAGGTGCACACAGCAGCAAGATCATGCGGAGAAAGCGCAGCGAAACCTGCAGTACCGCCACAACCTCATTCAACAGCCGGTGGGTGATCTAAGGCCTCGAGCCAAAAAGCGGGGCCCGCCTGCACGTACGGAGTGCAAGGAAAGGCTAGATGGGACGAGCCATCTTATCTACAAGCTCCCAGGCCGACGCAGTAAGGACTGTGCTGTTTGTAGCGGTAGAAAAACAAAAGGAGGCAGGAGGGAAATTAATTGTCAGCAAAACCTGCAATGACAACCCAGACCTGTACCCAGGAGAATGGTTTGAGCGGTTTCACGCACTGCTGAAAAATCGGTAAAGGAGTTGCAAGCAGAATGCAAGAGAAAAAATAAACATCCTGTGAGTTTTTCTTGCACAGTTTGAGTTTTTCTTTGCGGCGACAGAAACTGCCAAATGGTTGTGGACCTAAACGGCCAGAAAGTGGGTAAAAGTTCCAGAATGCAAAGGGCTAAGACATGGTAATGAGAAGACTAATGCCTCTGCTAAACATTTAATTGGCAGTTAAACACTTACCTAAAAGTGTGCCAAACAGATAGCCAATGCGCTACTCGATAGACGATTGGTTTGAAGGCCTTCAGAAGGTTTTGAAATGACTGTGCAGCACAGGTATAAAGCAACTTGCCTATAAAGTGATTTGCTTAGGATTTTTAAGTTTTTATTCAAACCAAAACAAATGATAACCACAAACCTATATTGAAAAACTGACACTGCACCTCTATTAATTAACGCTAAATTTAAAGCAATGCTCAAAATGGAACACTTACCCGCAAATGCTTGGTAAATATCTGAAGATCTTTGATGACTAAGTTAAGTTGCCGTGTGACATTGTATTTGAAGGTCACCTGGGTAAGAACAGTGCACAAGGCATTTAGCACTTCTCTGACCATAAAAATAGCCATCCCGCATTAAAACAGTTCCACACAGAGTTGCCGAGCAATAACAAAGTCATCAGCTTATGGTTTCAGCACATTACAGCTATTTCCAGTGTTGGTGAGAAGAGGGAGCGAAAACATCCTGCCGTAAACCCATGTGAACAACCTTCAGCCTAAACGGACGTAAGAGCCTGGATTCTGCACCACGCATTGGCTTTAAAGTGCCTCATCATTTGGTGCAAAACATGGAAACATTTTTGCACAGAGAGAGAAACAGTGAGAGAAAGGGAAGTGATTACATTTTTCACGTGTTCATTCCTGCCCTGGTAGTAGTAGGCCTCCCGGTCTGCGAATTCTGGCATTGACTGCGCTGCTTCCAAGGGCCGACCAACACTATTCCGGAAATCGTGCACAGTCAGCCAGAGCCGCTCCTGCCAGCTGACGATGCCACGAAATGCTGCAGTAAGGTACTGTCATGCTCAAACAGGAAGCAGTGCTCTCACGCTGTTAAAAACTAACTATACTACTAGTACACTTTACCACTGTAAACCACACGCCTTGAATAACTTGGAGTGGAGAGGTAAACTCCTCTGACTGCCACCTGCATAATGCGCAGGCTTAAACACAGAAATTTCCTTATTCAGAGATGCCCTGTTCGCATTTGAAACCATACAATGCTTTGAACTAACTTACCGCTTTCAGGAATACACGACTTGAGCTCGGACAGAATTTGTCAAAAGTAGCCTAGTGCTAGGTACAGTTCTCTTCACTGTGGATTTCACCATTTCATTCAATAAAAGGCCAGCTTGCAGCGCATATGTTTTGTCTTTGTTTCCAAGCAGAAACAAATTTTTACAAAACAATATAGCTTGTAGGAGTTTGTTTTTGTAATTAAAGGGGCCATGCAAACAAAACACAAGTTTGGTTTATTCGAAAGATTGCCTCATTCGAATCATACTGACACCACTTTTAATGCACACTTCGCTCAAATAAGTTATATAGTTAGGAAAAAAGGGAATGGTCATGTGACCCACCAGCTCACTAACCGCAACAGAACCTATGATGTCATATGCCCAGCTGTGCGAAAACACAGCTGGGCATATGACATGCTTTTGACATGGGCATATGACAAGGGCATATGACATGACATGCATATGACATGGGCATATGACATGCTTTCGTTTGCTGTTGCCGACTGAGGCCGGCAAAAGCAAACGAAAATTAGGCAGGGCTTATAGCTTGCTGAAGGAGCTATTTTCGCTTAAATGCAATGCATATTCATCTTACAGTAGTAAGAATGGTGGGCTAAACATTGATAGTGACAAAAATACACATAAACATAGAATTACCGATGCACACTGCTGTTGGTACTGGGTGCACTATGCTTTTTTTAGCTGCACAGCAGCCCACCGCTTTGGAGTTGTCTCACACGACACTGGACCATTTGGCGTAAGCGACGTTGTCTTACATGACCCTGTTTGTCGAGCATACCCCATGTTTCACGGAACGATTACTTTCCACGGTAACAAAGACAAGCCAGGAGCAAATACGGTCAAAAACAAAGCAATGGCGGACAACGGCCTGCGGCTGACTGTGGTAGCACCATCTGGGAGGACTGACGGTAAGCAAGGCCGCAGAGCCTAATTACGCACTGGAAGTTCGTTTGAATACCCGCCCTCATGACATCATGGCAGATGTCACGAAAACACAAGATTTGGTGGGAGAATAAAATTTTTAACGTAAACTGATTAATTTCTCTGTAAATACAGCATTGTTTGTTGCCGGACAAGCACTGGGGCACTATAAAACACGAAATCTTTTGAAAACAAACTTGTATTTTGTCTGCATGGCCCCTTTAAGTTGGACAGAAACAGAGAGTACATCATTAAAAAGGCTTTACATAACGCATGGCAAAATATGCACAGACAACAGGTAAATTAAAGAAAAAAGTGAGAAATTGTAAAGAAAAGGAGTCAGCTTCATGTCCCACCAGTCAGACCCACGTGACATCAAGCACATCCAGTGAAGTGCAGTGTACATGCCTGCCTGAATGCAAACAAATTGATAAAACATGCTGCTGAGCCATAACTAGCTTCCTTTAAAATATGATTGATTTGATTGTAGGATGAAATGCGCTGACGCAACGCAGGCAGTAAGGCGCGCCGTAGTGGAGGGCTCCGGATTAATTTTCACCACTTGGGGATTTTTAACGTGTGCCGAAATCTCGTACACACGGGCGTTTTTGCTTTTCGCCTTCATCAGAAAAGCAGCCACCGTGGCCTGGAATCGAACCCGCGTCCTGATGCTCAGCAGCACAACGCTCTAGCCACTGAGCCACCGCGTCGAGTATCATTTAAAAGAACACTTCTGCACCATTAGTGACATCGGAGAAATGAGAGGGGGAGTAGTTCACACACCCCTTTTCATCTCGGATTCGTGGTATTTGGGACTCAACTTTTTTTAAACTGATTGAGGAAGCTAACTTAATATTCCTTTTGCTTACCAAAATATAAAAATGTGCAATTTCCTCTACTGTCTGCTTAAATTTAATATTTGCCTAGTACGCACTTGGTAGCACTCCCCTTGACTGTCCTTAGTATGCATTGCCCCTCCACTCTTCACATATCGAGCAAATGCCCTTCTGTAGACTGCAAGACTTCATACACGCTTGCCACAAAATTAATTCCTTCACACAATCCTTTGAAGGGTAACAGTAAAAAAAATTGGCCACCCATCTGCTCTTCTGCACAACACGTTGCGAAAGCGCCCACAAAGCTAACAAGGCAACATCTTAAAGGCACACCAAACAAAATTTGTTGATTGCTTAGCAGTGGTTGTATTGTGTAGTTCTACTCAAGGAATCATTTATTTGGCCATTTACTGGGAGTATAGAGCCTCAGTTTATTTTTTAAGTGTACAAGATGAAAAACTGCCAGTCTTCAATGGCAACCACCTCACAAATTACTCACTGACATCAACACTGGTCTGCAACATGGTTTGATGCTATTTCAGGCTTCAAATCCTTGAACCTCTCCTTTTCAAGCCTTTTATCGATGCATTTTTGTTCACATACAGCTTATACAGATCAAAACTGCTTCTGTCCTGCCAACTTACAAGGGAGGTGCCAGGTCTGACGTTCACAAGTTTATTAATAAAATAGTGCAAGGATAACAGAAACCTTGAACATAAATTTTTTGTCAAAAGATACACGTAAAATGGGCGAAAAAACTTTAGAACACAGTCTATACTTCCTAGACTTAAACCTGACAAAGCAAGCAGAATATGTTTACAATTCTCTTCACCATTCCTTTAACACCAGTAAAGCTGTGAACGGTGCAAGAAAGGAATGAAATTGATCAAAGGCATTTACATATTAAGCAGCCACTGCGGTATTCTGTTTCTCCTACTGGGCCCTGCAGATAAGTGGTCTGTGAGCGCTGAAGTATAAGATAATGCCTCCGCTTTCTTCCTGACCCACCCTCGCCATCTTGCACTTTCCTGTTTCAGCCTATCTCGCATTGCAAACTTGCAACGAAGAGATGGGCTTGGTTTGAGGCAGTCTTGCAATGGGGCTCTGTGTCTGCATGCGCTGGATCCAGATGCTGGCACTTCACTCATCAGGCTAACCAGAGGAAAGCTCGTCGCCTATAATACCTCAACAAATACATGTAATTTCTTGTACAATGCCTCCTAGTAACCGAGTGGAAGACAGACACCGCAAGGCTACATAAAAAAAAAATTGGGGTGGAGGGGAGAGGAGGAGGAGGGAGATGAGGAGAGACTGCAATGCATTAGCACAACAAGAAATCACAAAAATGGAGTCAGAGAACAAACTTACCAGGACTAGGCCACTTGTAGCGTGACGTAGGAGAGTAAGCACAGAGAATGAACAGGCGAGTTGTGTCTATGCCATGTTCGGAGACTACATCCTGTATTGGAGAAAAAAAGAAAAAATAAAACCAGATCACACGGGTGATTATCATCAGGAGAGACTCACATTTTGCAGAGCTTTGTTGTCTCTGACCAACGGAAGCACTTTTTAAGTTTAACAGGTCTACTCCTAATGTTTAGGAGTAAGCACTTCTAGAAGGCTGAAGCCTAGCTTTCTAAGGGTGGGCAAGCTTTTTCTCATAGAACTGGGACAATAAAGTGACTGGACACGCCGGACATTGTCTTCCAGTATGAAGCAGGTAAGAAAAACATGCACAGTGTGCTTCAATAAGGGACAAGACAGTGATATAGGCATACCTGAAAAATCATCTTGTTAGCCCAACAACTATTACTGCTTTAGACTAAGCTTTTCGCACTAATGCAGAAAAAACTTTCTTACTCAGAAGATGAAAGTGCATTTAAGGGGGAGCATGGCTCTTAAAACAAATTCTTTTAATGTTTATGTAAACTCTGTGAAACTTGTCAGTCTTGCAGTTTTTTTTTCCCCATTGATTTCAAATATGCCATTATTTTTTTGAGTCAGCCTATTAGTAGCCGAGTTAATTATGGATAATTAGTCATTTTTGGAGGACAAAACAGTGTTAGTCGTAAAACTGTAAACTTTATATTTTCCGATACTATAAACCCTGGTTAATGCAATAAGAGAAGTGTTTTTTTTTGATGCACTGCTTAGAACTAATTTTACATCTCATTAAACTTTGGTGTTTGAAATGGGCATTCAAAATGGTTCCTTGCCACGGTGCAAAGACTGGTGAATTAAAAAACATAAAGGAATAACAAAGCCTGCGATTCACAATTTTTTTAGCTGGGGACAAGTTTTTAAATATCGCTTTTCATTTCGCATACAGACAAAAGTATGTTGCCGCGCTACTGTATGTCATGGTTGCCAGCAATATTTTTGGGAGAACACATACGGCTCGTAGATCTAAAAATTTCGATTTAAAAAGTTCTGGGGCATTATCAGCAAAACCGCTTCTCGTTAATAAGGTGTTTTAAGTGATGCCCTTTCATTTGGGATAGAGAATATATACTCGACAAAAATCGGTTGTCTGTCCCTTTAAAGTCTGAATGCTCGAAATATAGCTTTTTACCACCAGTGTGATCAACTGATCTCTACGGATCAAAGTACTATTTCATTCATTTATAACATAACCACTTGCAGTGTGGACCCGAATATAATACGGGTTTTTGTGGCCACCGGTTTGCTTCCCATAGCCTCAATCTACAGGCATACCACCTGAAACGTGGTTGCCCAAAGCACAATGCCAGTTGCAGTGCAGTTTCTCAGGGGGCCTCATTGTACAGCTGCAGCAGCTTATGCGACACATTGGGATTGCAAAAACAAACAAAAAACAAAGAAAAAGACTCTGGCACGTGACGTGGTGCATGTTTCTTTCTCCCAGTAACTTGGCCGCAAAAACAAAAAATAAAACAAGGGCACCCTTTCTATCGCATAAGTTTGAAGTCACAGGATAACCACAACCGCTCTGCCCCTTGGCAAACCTCTAGCAACAGCGAGCCGCCGTGCTGCGAGTTGTCCCTACCAAAACGTTGTGCAACAAGAGGCTCCCTTTCCTATCTCAAGCGAATGAGGTAACGTATCATATTGCACTGTTGGTATTGGCCAGGCTTCTGCCACTATGAAATCTGTTCTACCACATGCCATGAAAAGGCAAAAGCTCTCCTACGAAAGGAAAAGAAAAAAAAACAGAAAAGAAAGAAAAAGAAACCACTCAAGTCACAACCACGTTTTTGACTTGGAAAGATCATGCAGCAGCAGCTGATGTGAAAAAAAATTAAAACGAATTAAACAGTCCATGTACGTACTACATAACCAAGGTGCGTTTCAGTGACAGTAAATACAAGAATGCTAGAAATGTAGGTTGTAAAGCCCTGGTTTGTGCATGTAGTGAGAATTTTTGAAGCTCCCAGAACACAAGATATAAGCGGTGTACACTAACTTTCATTGCATTGTCGAAGCCACCCCTGCTAGATAGAAAGCATATCCTGTGCTAGAAAAACCATCTTAGACGCAGCAGTGTTCAGGAAGGCAGTTAGTGTGAGTGGGGGTACCTTCCCTCAATTATGTTAGGCTTGAGTGTCTGCGGTAAGGGTGGAAAGAAAAGCCAAACTTTCTCACATATGTATGGGAAAGAAAAAAATTGAAAGTTTCAAACATTCACGCAGGCATTATTAATATATTAATATAAATTCAAAACACAAATATTCACAATACAACCCCAATCGCTCGCTTCGCCTCATATTTGCAAGCTCTGCCCATGCCTACTAATGTGGCAGATCAGATAAGTGAGTTTGCCTCTGGGTAGTCTGTTGGTTTTGAATACGAATTACGGATGGCAGAAGCTAAAGTCGCGCAAATGAAGTCTCTTCACAGATTGTTCATGAAAGGTAGAGAAATAAATTGGTGGACTGAACCATTCATACGGTGGAGTATTACCCAGCAAAGCTGTTTCAGTTTCATTGCATTGCCCACATTCTGGAAACAAAACAAAATTGACGGGGTGCAGTCAATAGAGGTGCACGAAAACGCTGTGTCATGGTGGCCAGTAGTGGCCCCGTGATTGGCGGCAGAAGCAACTACGATGCCACACTCACTCACCCTACGCTGCATTTTTTCCTCTTGCCCTCTCCGCGGCTACAATGCAGCGCTGAACACTGGCACCGCACTCCCGCCACCCCTCTTGCGCTTCAGCTGCTGCCGTGCCGCGCCCTCTCTCACTACCTGGATTTCTGTTCACAGACTCAGCTCAGGTACCCCCCCTTTAAAAGAAATCAAGGGATGCACATAGGGGCTAGACGTAAACAGCTTTGCCATAAAAAATGGCCCTGATTCGCACGAGTCACTGGCTTTCATGCTTACAACTGCACTTTGTGACCAAAAAATATCGAGTGGAATTTAATGAACCAATTTCAATGAGTTCCCTCATCAATTCACAGGTTAATTTATGCCCGAAGGTCATGCCACTGTGACAGCCCATTATTACAGGTGCCATAATTTTGAACATAAGTACACTCTGAAATGTAGAACTTCCACTGAAATATGTATGATGAATGCATTTTGCTTTACACCAAAAATAAGAACTTGCAAAACAGAGATTTGTAAATGGACTAGAATTGTTATCGCACTCAATATTTTATTACTAGATGTCTCACCTCGGGCCTAATGCCATTGTGCTTCGACTTGCTCATCTTCTCCCAATCAACAACAACTGGCTCACCGGTGTCCTTGTGGAACAGCTTGGACCCCTCTTTTAGGTTGACGCCATGCAATGCAAACACAAGGTGCACGCAGATTAAGACAAGCACTGATGTTCCATGACAAAAAAGAAAGCCTTGCATCTTTAAATCCGACGGCTGAATTTAGGAAGCATAAAAGAGAACTCACTCTGAATGACTGCGTCACGAGGCAGATATCGGCCAGAATTTCGTAGTTTGAACGTTTCATTTGCCACCATTCCATGGACAAGCATCCTCATAAAAGGCTCCTTGGTATCAGTCAGGCCCAGACTATGGCAGAAGTGGTTCACAAAACGGGCGTAATACAGGTGCATCACCGCTGCACAACAAAAGCCACAAGAAATAATAGAAACAGTTCCGAGGAAAAAATTATGCTAATATTCTCACTGGAGCTAATCAAGATAACACAACGTTTGAACAAATGTAAAAGATATTGCCACTCTTGGCACAGTAAATTTGGAAGTGAAGGGAATGCCACAAAATGCGATATAAAAATGAGAGAACAAAATTCAAGAAAATGTTAGTCACAGCTGGATACTGCACTGAGTGGTGATGAAGCATCATGTCAAACGAGCCACCTCTCACATTCCTGCTTAGACAACTTCTCAGAATTACCGAATGGGGTTGAGTCTGAGTCACTGCCTCGGCTTGCAAATTTAGTAGAGGTGTGCAAATAAATTTGATGACTGAGAATTGAACACAAGTGATAAAAACTGACACCGAATCGAATTGAACATTTCGCAAATCCAATTAGGTAAATATCTTTGCTTTGATGTGTACAGGGCTTCTAAACACTGCTGTGGGAAGAAATTGATTTGGCTGGTCAGGACTTCACACACCTGTGTCTTCATGTACTAAGTACTCATTGAGAAAAATGGTTTAAAATTATAAATGAAAGGTTAAAATAAGATGGGCAAAACAACATTCGAAGTTTCAGATACTCATACACCTTTACTGTTTAGCTACTAGCGGTGCCATAGATATACTATTTTGTAGATATGTGTGTAATCATGCAGTTTATTTCTTTCTTTCTTTCTTTCACATAATATCTGCAGCAGAAATTGACTTTTACTAGCTAAAGTTTGAGTCTCTTCAACACGTGCTTAGTGCAAGTTCTCACATACATTTACATGTCCGTACCTTACTGATCTTTTTTTCCCCGCAAAACACACTTATACAAGCTCTGACAATTGCGCTTCATAATTCACAATTCATTATGTCGCAAATTGTAATGCAGGAAAATGCATAAGGTGACAATACCAGTCTTCACTGGCAGATTCAGAGGGGGGGTCCAGATGTTCTGACCTTCCCTTAATTTTTTTGAATTTATACCCCCAAGAAGATGACCCCTCCAGTTGTAGAAAAAGTCTAGCTGATTTTTTTCCATTTCTTGTTTTTTGGTTTTATGAAATTTTGTCTGTACAGTTATTTACACCATTATAACGATTAAATGTGTTGCTTCCAGCATTATGCATTTGTATGGAAATGCAAGCATAACTGTTGGCTCATTTTCGGTGTTTTTTTTATTCGTATTCGCAGTGTCCTTTTCTGAGCGTATTGACATTCCTATCGATATTCAGGCTTCGTTTTTGGGAGGAGATGTACAAAATGCATATTTTTAATGTCATCTGTACATTTTTGTAAAATTTCCAATTTTTTTCTATTTTTATTTTTTCACTTCTCAATATTTTGTCTGTACAATTATTTCTATTGACTCTAATATAACGAATTGCTGTAGCCAATTAGGAATTTTTGTGCGAATGCAGGGCGCTACACGGTCCTAGGTGCAGGGGTGCTCGTGAGTGCCTTGTTGTGCAGCGAGTGCCTTGCTCCTCGGCCGATGCGGCGGGAAGGTTTTAAGGACTGCTAAAGTCTTCTGGCTGCGTTCTCATTGAATGCATCCAGGCATGCCTTTGCTTGCAAGTTGTGTGTCCACGTTTCATGTGTGTGTAATAAATCACCTTAATCATTATGGCAGTTTTGTTAAAATGTCGTACAGTACAGATTTTTGATAACAATAAAGTTACTGCGTGGACCTCCACTGTCCAGTATTGAATTGTAGTAATGGTTTGTGATTTGTGAACTTTTGAGCATTGTGTGAGTGCCACATTTCAAGAGTGAAATCACAATGAACTTTTGTTATTACAGTAACCCCTCGTTAACTTGAACTCGGATATCTCGAAATATTGGTTAAGTCGAAACTTTTTTCCGCCGTGCATGTACCTCCCATAGGCGCCACGTGTTTCCCCCCCTTTATCTCGAAATGTTTTTTCGTAGGACCGCAGATACCTGGAAATGTTGACAGAGAGGACACAAGGCAAAGCCTTGTAATGCTTAGCTCCCACTACGGGCCGAACGCGGTTGTGAACGGCAAATTTACGCTGTACGAGGTCGATGTTCCCATTTCCGGAATGCTGCCCGACGCCTACATCGTAGAGAGAGCTGTGGATGATGCAGCTGATATTGAGGACGAAGAGGAGCCCTGAGAAAGGCCTACAACGGAAGAAACAAGAGAAATGCTGCGCGTGCTTCGCGACAGGATAGAATGTAGCGGTGGTGATCAACAATAAATGATGCATTGAGCAGTTCGAGAACTCTTTTCTGGGACTGGCCAGACGCAAACGCGAAACAGGTGAGGATCAGGCAGTTCTTTCTTCCGCAATAACAAAAATTTGTTTTTCCTACGAATTACTTTGCCTTTATTACGAAAGCTCCCCTGTGCAGTGGAGCTTTTGTTACCAGCATTAGCTCTCACTTCAGTGACCTGGCCACAAATTTTCGGCATTTCGCTTAACTCGAAATTTTCAGTGGATTTTACGACTTCGAGTTAACAATGATTACTGCATATATAAATGTGTGTGTGTGTATGTTGCCTACTGCTTCTTGTGATTAAGCACAACCTATAGGAACACTGAGGAGCTTTGTAAAACCACCTATCTACGGATTTAATCTGCATGACCTAAGCATTCCAAAAATAAAAAGAAATATTGCTGTGCCTAGCCTATTTCGTTATTAATACGAGATTGGAGTTAGCGACAGACTTTTTCTTTTAGCACTTCAAAAGAATAGTCGTGTTTGCACTTTTGGCAACGTTTTTAATGGTAAGATAGGCTGCGCATGGCCGTATTTTTTGTACTCTCCGCATCCTTAGAGTACGTAGGCTAAGCTACCGAAATACAAAAATACTATCTCAAATAAAAAAATACTATCTCAGAAACATCTTTCTAAGTGACCCATAAATATCGCCGATCAGCGTCTTGCCTCTGAAAGTATGCGCGTCGATTCAGGGTTACAGGCATGACTGTATGAGACGTCCCACAAGCTGCCCCCCCTACCCCACAAAGAGCACCCGTATCCTTCCCTGCACCATACTGATATATTATCAAGCACAGCTGCCAAAGCACATGATGTGTTGGACAACATACTTTTTCTTTAAGTTCGTAGACACCAATAACTGGCTTTGCTATGTCCGCTGCACTAGCCCCATAATAGGCGGGTTTATCGTGAGCGGGAACGGTGAGTTTCGGTGAGTAAAAAACGTTTCTATTCTCCTCCTGCTCCACACCACCATCATCATCACTGATAGAGGCTGACCCACCATCAGGAAAAAACCTGGATGCGCCCCTGCCAGTCTTCACACTTTGGGAATTGTTTGTGTATACAGTCCAGCCCGCTTATAAAAAACACATCGGGAAACAGAAATCAGTTCATTATATCCATTCTTCACTATATCTGAACATATAATTTGTGTACAAATGGTAATGGGAAACAAATATTCGTTCTTTATAGCCGAGATTTCGTTAAAACTGGGTTCGCTATTATAAGTGGACTATACTGTATTTGAGTTTACGACAGCCTAATCCCCAATACAGGCCAACTTGTTTTCAGAACACAAATTGCAATGCGGCTTGTACAACAATTTTAGCACTTATATAAGCTTTTATTCTCTATTATGCTCTTACACTGTTATGTTCTCTATTGTATGTGCTCTTACTATTACACTTGGTATCTATTATGCTAAGGGCCTGTTTTTTGTCTCTCACAGTCCTCATATCTCTCCGTTCTATACTAATGCCCACATTGCATTTTTGGAACAGCATCATGCTTTTCCTGCGGATGACTGTGAACAGCCCTCGGTGGTGATCATTCATGGCAACAGAAGAAGTACCCCCTACTAGCCCTGCAGAAGGCAATAAAAGAAAAACCAAAGGCTCACAAGCAATGACATAATTTCAACAGCAGCTGTTTAAGCTTGAGCTTGGTCCGTTGGCGTTTGCAAAAAAAAACTTTTCCGTCACGTGCCGCCCGGCATGACCTTTGCTGCAAGGAGGGAGAGCGCAAAAGCAGCACGTCAGGTAGCAGCGAAGGGCACGTGCTAGCCGCCCGGCCTAGCCTCCGAGCAGGGTTCAACTCTAGCTGGGCCTAGCTTCCAGCAGCACCGAGAGCTAGGCCCACAGCCGGGCTCAACACGATTCGGACGCACGGCACAAAAGAAGGTGTGTTGGTGACTTGATGACACTCAGCGCCTCGTGACTTTGCACCTGAGCACATCATTTAGACTTCTGCAAAACATGGGCTGGCCTAAGTAGTATACAGCTCCCGAGGAAGAACAAGCACAGTGCGAACGTTGCCGTGTCACTGCTCGAGAATATCTTGTAAAATCCGGCTAAACTTGTCCTCACCCCTCAACACTTAGCCTAGCCTACCAAGAACATCGCACAACTTAACAAAACTTAGCAAAGCCTAGCAAAATTTAGTGAAACCACATGAAACTAGGTTGACCCCCAGCCGTGCTGTTTCTCCAGCCTTGCACCACTAGTGCAAGCTGCGCCAATTTTTTTTTATTATGGTATGTGTACATACAGTCAAACCTCGATATAACGAAGTTGGTAAAGTTCGTCATTTACTTCGTTACATTGAAATTTCGCTACATAAAAATTCGTGGCAAAAATGACATGTTAACTGTGTGAAGCAGTTCCTGCAAGCGAAAACGTGGCGCGCATACACGGCTGGCGCACTGACGCCGCCGTGGATACCACCCACACGATGCGGAAGCCGTGAAGCGAAACAGGTAGCTAAAACTACTTATTATTGCCAAAATGGAATTCTTTCCTTAAAAAAAAAGGCAACGCGCCATCGAGTCTATGTAGGCATCAGCGTGAACCACATAGAGCATTTCCTGCACGCACAAATGCGCCGCACAAGCCACAGGCGCATTGACGCAGCCGCGGAGACCACCGGCATGGTGCACGTAGCTCCAGCGACCACTTCTAACTCTCTTGTCGCTGAAATGCGACAAGAGGGGCAAATGAAGTTGTTCATGCGGGAGAAAAGCTGGTAATGTGGGCGAAAACTGTAAAGCGTCATACGCGCCGCTTAGGAAAGCGCCCATCAAATATCCTCCATGGTGGTCAGCCCATCTCTGGCGGGGCTGGCCCGCATCTCCATGGGCATCCCTGAGTGCCTCACAGCTCCTGCCCTAAGGTGCACGCCTCCCTCAGGCTCCTGCCACTGTCACGCATGGCCACGGAGCAAGAATATATAGGAGGCGAAACGGCCCATTGCGGCAAGCGTGGGCGAGTGACCCGACAATGTCACAATGGAAACCAAGGTGGACTGCCAAGCATCGTAACTGCGACGGCAAAGGAGAGGGTAGTGGCACCTGATGGACGAAATGATAGCAGCCGCAATTCATTCCGTGGCTGCGCAGTGCAATGACGATAGCAGTGCCGCGCAGTCTCTTTGCTAGCGGCAGATGCCGCTAGCTTAACGTCTGACGAGCACTTGTGACATTATCTGGCCGCGCTAGGAAGCCTCGTTTCACCTCCTATCTTATTCTTGCTCCATGCGCGTGGCGCAAGTCGTTTTCTGGCCGAGGCAAAAGCCGCTGCCGGCGCACAATTGCGGATGCAGGCGTGCAAAAAACGCGCGCAAGGCTCATAGTGTCCCACAAATGCTTTGCCGCGCACTTGCTAGAACGATGGAACCCAACTAGCACGAGTGAACATGGACGAAGGACAAAGCGGAAGCATGCGGCAGTGGCACCATATGCAGTTTGTAGGCAAGGAGCTCGCTCACGGACTATGTGGCTTACTGCATCCGTGGCATTGGACGCCCTTGTCGCTGTTCACGTTTTATCGAGACCTTGTTGTGGCGCTGGCGTCTTCCAAAATCTACTCCGACAACAAAAAATTTGTGCGTAATTGTCCATGAAATAAAACAAAATTACCTGGTTTGTTACATCGGGTGTTTCATTACATTGAAATTCATTACATAGAAATTTGACTATATCACGCATGCGTGAATACAAGATGAAGATGACGGTGTCTTCATTTATAAAAGTAACATCTCTTCAACCATTAGTGACACCACCAGTGGGCACCTTCCAGGGGTGTAGCCATGGGGGGTGTTTCGGTGTCAGAGCACCCCCCGAAATTTTCTGAGCGCCACATCCCTCCCTCCCCCTTCCTTTCACACTTTTTTCTTTGCCATTTACACACCGAATCGATATGCTATATCGTAAAAACAAAAATAAGAAGGCTGTCGGTTTACAATAAAGTCGCAAAGTGACTAAAATTTTGTTAGGGCACAGAATCTCTTTCTTTTTTTCTTTAACCAGTGGTGCATAACACCCCCTGAAAACTATTTCTGGCTACGCCACTGGCGCCTTCAATAAACTAATCCACAGTAAACCTTTTCACATGATATGAATATTAAGACGGGAGTTTGGAGACCAAGTGTAGTAGTAGTAGTAGTGCCACTTTATTTAACATTGGATTCAGGGTAGTGGGGTTGGTGGAGGCCCAAGGGGCCCCCGCGACGTTCAAGGCTTGGGCCGTGACGGTTTCTTAGGTTGCCGGGTAACAGCTCCCCAGAGCTTGCTCCCAGTGAGAGGAGGAGGGCAAAGGTGGGAAGGAGTCGTAAGGACACTCACAGAGGGAGTGGAAGAGCGTCTAGCACGCCACACGAGGGGTAGCGAGGGGAGGCGAATTGGTGTGGGTGGGTGTGCACAAGGAGAGTGCGGTGTGGGAAAGTGTGGGTTTGTAAGAGCTGCCACATGTGAGCAGCTGGCGGAGTAAGTGAAGGGTGCAGGGGAGGTTGGTTCACCCAGTAGAGGCGGTAATGATGAGTTATGCCCCTGTATGTAAGAAGGGTCTAGGGGGACATTTCGGGGATGCCGTGTGTAAGTGTAAAAGACATGGTAGCCCGAGATATCAAAGCGCGGGCGTGTTTGTGTGCCATCTCATTACAACCTGGACATGGAATGGGCAGGGTTGGGCAGGGAGATTCTGAAGCCTGAACACCACCAATGTGGCACGGATGCATTTCAGCATGCCTGCACTTTTGTTGAACCGCGAAGCTCCTTTGAAGTTTATACAAATGCTTTGGAAAATACAACTCAGATTCGAAAAACAATGAATCAATCCTCTGACGACATCAGCGGGATAAAGTGCTTGAACTACTAAAACGAGCTGCGCGTTATTTTTTTTGCGAGTGCATTCAGATGGCTGCTCACCATGCTCCAGCCCGCCAATGTAGAGGTCAACAGGCATCAAGTCACGTGCTGACACTGGATCAATGATGCTGTCCATATTTTGGGGGTCAAGAAAGCGCAGGTAGTACCAGGAGCTGTCGACAAATGTGTCCATCGTGTCCGTCTCACGCGATGCTGGCCCACTGCACCTGCAGAAAAAGGAGCAGTCAGGACTGGCAGCAAAGAGTGCAGCAGTATTAAAAACTACCTAAAAAATAAGGCCTAACGAATAACAGGTTACTTTTCTGCAAACTCCAAGTTTGTGGCAAAGAGCTAACACATAGAGGTTCACAGCACAACTTTCTCTTGTTACCGGGTTAACATGTTTTCATACCCGCCGCGGTGGCTCAGTGGCTAAGGCGTTGCGCTGCTGAGCACGAGGTCGCGGGTTCGATTCCCGGCCGCGGCGGCGGCTTTTCTGATGGAGGCGAAAAGCAAAAACGCCCGTGTGTATGAGATTTCGGCGCACGATAGATCCCCAGGTGGCCAAAATTAATCCGGAGCCCTCCACTACGGCGCGCCTCATCGCCTGCGTTGCGTCGGCGCGTTAAATCCCACAATCAATCAACATGTTTTCGTTGCAGTGCCTAATTGTAGTGTTTACTCCTAGTGATAATGTATCCTGCCTTGATTAAACACTGAATCATCTGAAGTAGCTTCAAGAAACATACCAGAGACAGTGCTAAAATCGTTTGGTGGGATCAGAAAAGAGAAGCAGAGGAATTATTATACGTTAATTTGATCAGATGAACGGCTTCTCCAGTGAGCCTCAGGCTGCAGAAGAGAAAGTACTTGCATGAGAGGGATGTTTGAGAGGGGCAATTAGGTTAGTGTAGTGCTTATGGACTGCTTCCAATAAGTTGATGTGCATTATTGACCGTACACAACAAATAAAAGCAGGTTACAACGATTCCCTGCTCAAGGCAAATAGATGAAGACTCAGTGAGAATACAGCCAGCATGAAATGAAGAATTTGGGTGGAAGAGAGAAAAGAGGGCAAACATTTTTTTTGTTTGTTTGTTTTGTTTTACCGTCTTGAACTGTGTAGTGTGTGTTTCAGTTTCTTTACAGCAGAATGCCTACACTGCTTATGAGCCGGGTACAACTCCTAAATGAAAATGTGTTTCAATTATTGCTTAATTAAGAAAGGACAAATGCGGTGCAAAAATTTTTATCAGTCGTTTTTGAAGCAACATCGTCATGCAGACGAAATTACATATGCAACAGTATCTCAGTAACTGCACCCCTGAGCAGTTACTGAGCAACTGAACACAGCTGCTGGTCCAATTCAAGGTTTATCTATCTATCCATACATACTTAGCAGCCACTTCCTCGCTGGGCTTTTATGACCTCATGGAATCTTGTTTGTATGATTGGTGGTTGCTGACCAAAGCCACTGCCAAAAAACATCATTGTGCGATTGTAGTGGGACTTCTAGTTCCATTTGATCGTATCACACTAACATACTGATAACTATTATTTATTTATTTATTTATTTAGAAAATACTGTAGGCCACAAAATGGCCCAAGCAGGAGTGGGGTGTTACAAAACAAATAAACAAGATCAGCACAAAGTAACAACACAGGCGTGGCAGAATAACAAACAAATATGCAATACAGTGAGACACAAGATCAAAATCACACTTCATAATAATTTTCAGTACATTTTAGACAGTTACCAAACTCAAAGATTTGGTGTGGCAGTTCGTTCCAATTTGTTATTGTGCGAGGCAGAAAAGAGTATTTAAAATTGTTAGTATGGGCAGATATAGGTGTGAAGCTGGTGAATGATATCGCTTTGTCGGATGCGAAGATAGGGAAACAAGGACGTTCGATAGGCCTAGTTGCTAGACAGGTAGAAAATAAATTGTAGTCCTGCTATTTTTCTTCGACATTCTAACATTTGAATTTTGTTATTTCTCATCAGTTCAGTTGGGAAGACAGACTGGCAAAAGCAGCTGAAAATAAAACGAACAGCTAATCTTTGAATTTTCTTCAGATTATTAATATCGCTCTTAGTATGTGGATCCCAAACCCCAGATGCATATTCCAATGCCTAGATTATTGTATTATAGGCAAGGAGTTTTGTGCTAGGGGGAGAAAATTTGTTTATGCCTAAGCAAGCCTAATTTCCTTCGTATGGATGAACAAATTTTTTCAATATGGGAAGACCACGTTAGGTTGCTCGTGATTGTTATGCCGAGATATTTATAGCTGTCATTAAGATTGGAGTCCCTTTGATACTGTACAGGTAAATGAGTGGTTGTTTCTTGTTGGTGATAAAGACACGGTGATAAAGACACAGTTTTATCAGGGTTTACAATCATGCCCAGCAATCACACCACGTAGTGATGGCATCGATAGATTGATCCAATATTATGTGGTCATTTATGGAGTAATTGAATGGAATAAGAGACAATCAGCAGCAAATAAACGCATTTCAATGCCTTGTTTAGCACAGGTTGTAATGTCACTAATATAAATTTTGAAAAGTAAGGGTCCAAGGATGTTTCCCTGGGGAATGCTGGAGTTAACTGGGAGAGGATTGAAGCGAACACCATTTATGTCGACAAACTGTGTGTGTGCACTTAGGTACGATGCAACCCAATGAAGAGGGGAAACAAATCAGGCTAAGTTAATGAATTAATTTGCAGTGGGATATAGTCTCAAAAGCCTTGCTAAAATCAAGAAATACAACACTGGTTTGGCCTGATTTATCAGGGACAGAGAAGAAAGAATGGACACAAAAAATAAGTTAGGTAGTTGCAGAAAGACCCTTATGAAAGCCGTGTTGGAATGGCGATAGAACATTGTGCTCATCTAAGAAATTGATCATGTAATTAGAAATGATGAATTCCAGCAGTTTGCTACATGTGCGTGTGAGCGATATCAGGCTGTAGTCAGTTGTGAGGGCATTATTTCCTTCTTTAAATACAGGGGTTAATCTAGCAATGTGCCCTCTATTGCATACTGTTCCCTCCATTGCGTCATTGCCAATGATGTGTAGTCATAAATTTAAACATTTCTGAATATTTTTTGCATTTTTTTTTCGGTAAAAAAATCTGCACGACTGGAAAGGAGCAGAGTGGTTTAGCAAGGGCTAGTTCTTTCGTTTTTGCATCTAGAAAGTGTGAATTACCGACGAGGATTACAGAAAGGAGACAGTGATACAAAGCGCTTTCAAAACGCAGAAATGTCCTTGCCCAAGCAACCACCCTCACTAGTTCTTCCAAATTAAACCAGGTTGTAAATTTGCTTCATGGCCTCTTTAACTCTTTCGTTACCATACCTATTCAGAACGTCACCAATAATCGATAGTTTAAATCGCCAATTTCGACATGTAGTCATCCTTGTGCGCCTAGCGCCCCTCAATGGCTAGTCTAAGCACTGCACTTTTAGAATCAGTTTAAATTTCCCTGCTCTGGTGACACTGTGATTTTCGATGGACCTTTTTGTGAGCTAAAGTGCGTAAGTTGTTGCAAAAGGGGGTGTGGTTGCCATGTTTGAGAAAAAAAAACAAGCCGCTCGTTATACGCTGCATTAACATCATATTTATGGTTTCAAAAGGTTCCCAACAAGTCAAATATCAAATTATGTTGTCAGCTTTGTGATCTGACAGTGCTAAGCGGTGACAATTACCTCAAAATGATACCAGACATTCACTAGTGACTTTGGGTTCAAAGTCTGAGTAGTTTTATTCCCCCAAAGCTTATTTCTGAAGGTCCCCTACATGTCTAACGTGTGGATGTGGCATTTTCAGCCAGTTTCCAGCAGTTTCGGTTTCTTTTTCTATTGCACAATGTTCTATTGCAATATTTGATGCTACTATGCAGTTAGCCAACTTCAAGCCAATTTGCCATGGCGCCTTCATCGCCTGCTCTTATTCCTCGAAAAAAGCATGCCGCTTGTGATTTCACTTCACCGCCGCCTTAGCTCTGCAATAAGAGCTCCAGCTGAAAATCGAAAGATAACCCTGAGTAGTCAGATATCAGTTCAGACAAGAAGAGTGCTTCAAATAGGCCTTGCATGCTGCCAGCTGTTCGCCGGCCTGTTTAGTGTCCGTACGTGGGCATTTCTGGAGGTATAGTGTTGCTTTCAAGTAGAACTATCTATTCTGACAAAGCGTCCAATACGTTTGCTAGTGTTTCTTTTAAAAATGTTAGGTGGCACGGCAATGCACGAGGCTCTTGGACCTGAACTCTCTTTTGCGCGGCAGCTCCTCGACAAAAGCTTGCCAGGCACGATTCTAGTGCATTGCACTTCATTCCTGCAAACAAGGCTACAAAAAGCGTGTCAGAAGATGACAACAATAAACTGCAAGTGAAAGTTCTGACAGATAAGTGATGATAAACTGACAGCGAACATCACCAAGCATCCACTACCAAGTTTCGTTTTCCAACTCCAAGTGGATTTCTTCGATTTCTTTGCATTGCGTGCTTGTCCCAAATTTTGTGCTGGCCATAAATGACAAGGTGTTTTTACATCTTGTGGGGATAATTGATGCCTCTAATAATGCCAAACTGCCAAATTTATTCAAGAACTTCCAAAATTGTGCATTTTGAAATGGAGGTTGGGCTTTACCGCATGGAACAGGCACCATGCGTGCTAACGTTTTTTTTACATATCTGACGAACTGTTCTGTGCAACTCAACTTTTTCTGGAGTGCATTTTTGAAATGTTTACCTACACAATGTATAGTATTTTAAATTTTTCTTACTATTGGCGGTTTTTGATACACAACTTTTTTATATTCTTTGACATCTGGACTTAGATCACTTTCTTTCGCAACCCTTATGTATGCAAACATTTAAAAAACTGGTGTTGGAAAGGGCATTCAATCCTCAACATATGTCACTGCAATATGTGCCTAACAAATATGTTACGCCCCCCCCCCCCCCCTCGCGTTTACCGCGTTTGAGCGACGAGCGCATCCGTGCCGTTTGCAGAGTGGGACGCAGCAGTGAGTCAGCATGACCCCTGCAGAACTCGTAACCGCATGTGGTGAAAAAATCAAAACAGCAAGCAAACACTCAGAAACCTACCCGATCAGACTGAACGCCGAGGTGACTACGTGCTACGAGTGGCTCTAAGAGAGCGCCGCGCAGCTGCGCTATGATAGAGCTGCGTTTTCTTCATCATGGCCGACGTTTGCGAATGCCCTCAGTGTTGTCATCATGAAAGCTCGCGTATTTACTACGTTGCCAACTTTTCTGAAAAGGGTCTATTACATCGCAACCTACACTTCAGTCATTCCTTGTTTATCACCGCTCAAACGAACGCCATACAAAAACAGAGGCACAGACTTTATTTTGTCATTTTTTCCCATTCAGATGCTGCTGCACCCTTTCACTAACCGCAAGCATGAGGGAGCACGTCTCCATTTCATAGCATCTAGAAGACTGGATGACCCAGGGGGTGGGCGGGGGCGTTACGACGGCGAGACAGCACGATACAAACACAAGCCAGATTTTTTTTTTTTTTCACCCCACCTTGCATTGGCGATTCCGACGGCAGTTGCTATCAGCACAACGTATAGGTACGAAAACCTCCGGCGTCGCTCGCGGCCCAGCTGGCTATATTTAGATGCTGGGATAGAAAAGGGGGGTTGCTAATCTGCCAACATTCTAATAGAAACAACTTACGGCGTGTGCGGGGGCTCGCTATCTTCAGAGGTCTGCCAAAAGCAAGGGAAGTTGTGGTCATCATGTGAGTGCAAAGGGAACGCACGAACTAAAAGGTGACGTCAGCAGGGAGCGCGCCGCTGCATGGGATGGCTGATTCTATCGTTTTTTTTTTATTTTTGTGACCATAAAGCGATGCCCCAGCTGCACCGGTCGATCACCGGTCGATCAGAGGACTTGCCAAAAGATCGCACTATAAATGGTATCGGGCTTCAGGCAACCACTTTCTAAGCCATATGCTTATGCACTGAGTTCTAGGGGAGGCAAACCTGTGGTCACAAAAACCTGCATTATATCCGGTCCCGCACTATAAGCGGTTACGTTATAAATGGTCTACACTGTATTTCTAAAAGAAGCAAACTAGGCCGTTAGAAGCATTTCTATGAATTCGTAAAATCTTTCGTATCGGTACACGATGCTTTTCAAGCCCGTGGGTCATGAATTGGTAAGTCCCATAGGAATGTGTTCAGGTGAGTCCCTCTTAAGGCTTCTCTGATGTTCACAGACCACGTTCCAGTGCTACCACTGCATGGGCTCGAAGACACTAGGGTGAACCCTTAGGATGGACTTTGTCCAGTTCCTCAGAAATGCAGGCGCTACCTGGGGCAGGTGGTGTTCAGCCAGCTGTGGGCAGAGCACAGTGGTGAGACGCCTTCCTTGGCAATCTTGTCCAAGGTGGGCAGCTCGACAGGGAGGTCCTCGTACGGCACGGGCACCACCTGCGTTGGCAGGGTGGTCGTCTAAGCTCTGGGAAGCAGCCGGGCAGCACTGGTGTGGTCAGCCAGGGCTCACCCCGCAGGAGGGGCAGTGCACCATGGGGATGGGCGTGCCCCAGTAGCGCTGCCTCGAGATGAGCCAGTCCCGGAGGTGGCTGCTGCACGGGTAGCCGCCCCGGCCCTGCAGCCGCGCCTGCTGGCACACCTGCAGCCGAGCCGCCTCGGCAGACAGGCCCGTCAGCTGGGGAGGCAACAGAGCAGTTCACATTAGGCAGCGGTCCCACACTGCTCCCTCTCTTACGATCGATTTGCACCACCTGCTGGTGCCCAGCTCACTGTCTAAAAGGCGCGGCCTGACCTAACAACTGTAAAGACCGTCATTGATCAGTTTCACGCTCTTGTGATACATTAGTTAACCTCTCAGTTGCTCCCAACATCGTAGTCGCCAATGTGCACATGAACAAAAACAAATAACTTGAAGGAACCATGGAAGCAAAATACATACAAGTTCGGTTCAGTCAAAGAAATAGCAAATGTTTACAGTGCAGAACAAAAGGTCGACTGGAACAATACGGGTGCCGACTTTGTAAATGTAAACAGGGTGTTTTCTGCGCCCAATAAACTACAGGCACTGCACAAACGCGTCAATGAAGGTACAAGGAAACTTCCCTCTAGCCTGGAAAATCATCAAAACCGTTGAATGCAATGAGGGTGCAGCGTACTCAATACCCCCTGACCTGCAATAAACGGTACGTAGGCCAGACAGGCAGATTCTCAAATGATAGGCTATGCGAGCACAACTGCTACAATAAGAACACCAGAAGAAGGTACAGGAGATTATAAAAGCTGCAGAAATAGCCAGTCTGCGAGAACAGTGCATCAGAGCACCTCTCTTGGGCCATTCAGAATAAAGAACTGTAATTTTCGCACAATTTTTTCTGTTGTTCTAAATCGCTATCTAAGCAATATTTTGCCAATTTAAGGAGTGCTGCGTCTTGGTTTTCTATGTGCTTTTCTTTTGTTGGTTTGTTTTTTCTTACCACTCGTGACACCTAATAAGCTCAATAGTCAGTGCTTGGGTTGTTTCATTCTGCCTTTTCGTTCTTGTCGTTTTGCACTGTCCACATTTATCATGTATTACCAACAAGCCTAACCAGTTCTTAATCAAAAAAGTGCCCCATCAGGATAATGATCCCACCAAATTTAACACAAGTCTCTAACAATTCAGCTCGATAATAAGGAATACACATGAATGCGTGGTGACTCACCAGCAACTTTTTCACTTTCCCACTATGACATCACAAGGGTGAGTTAGTGCAACTGGCAGCCACAACAGAACATGCGTGTTCTATAGTGGTGGTGCCTCTTGTTCCCCATTTTATTGCACCAATCAAATGCTACCATACCAATTATGTTGTTTTTGGCTTTCCCCTGATGACATCACTGTTGACATGTACGTAGTCGGAAATGCGGAAGTCAACAATACAAACTATAGTGAATTTTTTTTTTGGCCAAAAAAATGTCCTTCTTGCCAGGAATGGGGTTGAGTGAGTTATGAAAGGCTAGTTCCTTCAAATAAACCAATAATGTATGCCTTCACTATCCCGTTAAAAGCCAGTACACAGTTTCACAGGACAGTTATGCGACGCTTCCTAACCTTAGCTTGGGAGCTCTTGTTATGAGCATGCTTTTTAATACATCTAACATTGCAAACTACTTTCCCAATTTGGGTATGGTTTTATACAGACCAACACAAAACAAAAAGGTCTGTTCTCATTTATTGTTTGTTTTAGGTGACATTTCTTTGCACTGCATACCAATGGCAAACTGACAAAAATGCGTTCCTAGTTTTGTTTAGGTTATGTGAGAATTTAGTATAAGCAAGTTCAGTTCAGCTCTTCAATCTTACATCAACATATAAACTGAAACGATGCAAAATGCCCGCGAAATGCATGTCACAAAGGCTGTCCTTGTACACCCACTCGGGACCAGTTTTAGCTGTGGAATATTCATAACTCGCTCTAATGGGTTTAACATGCGTGCAAAAGGCTTTGTATTTAGAATGTCAACGAGGAGAAAATAATTCCACAATACATACCGTGCCTGAGTTGATGAGATGTGATGGGTCATGGTCATCAACGACTTTAATCACTTCAAGACCATGTTCAAGGGCAAACTCAAGGTCTTCTTTGCTCAGGCTGGGAGTTCCTGAAATCATTTCACTTTTTAAGTACAGAAAAATGTCACAGGTGGCTAATTCTCTCAGCTGATGACAATAATAACGCATTACTGAGATGAAGTTGCAGACAAGAACTTCTTCAGACAAGGTGCCATCAAACATATCAAATACTTTAACCAAAAGAAGAACGTTATACACCCCTTCAAATGCTTCCTCTGTCACATTGTACACTTAAACGGGCATTTAATTTCACTGCCACTAATATCTATGAACCAAAATTTCTTAACAGGTCTTTCAGACGAGAATGATCTAGAAAAAAATAAGAAAATTCACTATTGGCATAGTGAGTGGCATAGGCTGCACGTATACCAGCTAAGCGGCACACCTGTGTTTATACTTGTGAGGTTTTACCAGACTTACCCAAATGACAATCTGTTGCCCGAGGAAATTCAAACTTGCTGGAGACTAACAGTGGGATCTTCTTTCCGGAGATGGGGTTCAGTGCGTAATATTTGCTTTTCCTTGCTGCACCATCTCCAGCAGACAATGCCAAGCTGTGGTCCGGAGAGAGGGCCACAAACGTCACAGCTCCCAAGAATTCCGGCTGCTCAGTCCACACACGCAAAAGGTCAGGATGTGGGGCCCCCATGTGATCAACCACGCTCCACTCGAAGGAGAATCCCGTGCATTCCCCAATCCAGCCACGTTGGAGGGGACCCACGTCGTCCCAGTCCCGCCGTTCGGAGTCCCGAAGACCCAAGAAAAGGTCCTGCCAATCGAGGGGAGCCACACAGTTGTAGCCATAGCCACAATGCACACGCAAAGCAACAGCTTATGTGCCCATTTTAAAGGGACACTGAAACGAGTTGTAAACATTGTGTAATTGCTTCACCACACTGAAATCAACAATGCATAGGCCATCTGCTAAGTTTTCCTCACCGAGCTACGTGCATTTCCTTACCCACAAAAACATGCTCGAAAGTGCTGTTTTTCGAACATCATCCTCGCCACCAATTTGCTGACGTTGCCTATGATGACACACTGGTAAGTCCACAGGGCTACATTTAGTGGATTGTTAGCATGTTAAACTCATACAACCTGGGCATTAACAAACAAAAAGTTAACATTAACAATAAAATGGGCGAAAATTAATACAGCCAAGCATTGGAGGTAGAGCTACCAAGCCCACTCAAAGAAACTACCAAACAATCTCCTCCGGTGGTGTCGAATCCTACAGCCAACTCAAAACCCCCAGTCCTTCACAGAAGAAGGATGGTTAAACTGCACTAAATTTTTCAATTTCCTTAAGCGAACTCTGTTCCTCATGTTTACTGTCCTACCTCTGCTGGTCAAAATGCCTCGCAGCCTTGGGTGATTCAGATTATTGCAGCACTGTCCATAACTTGGCCCCCGCTCACCCCCTAGAAGCTGGGTTACAGGAGTATGCCACTTCTCCTCCCCCCCCCCCCCCTCAACCCCCCCACCCAAATCAGGACGGGATCAACACACTGTACTTACTTCAAGGTGTCAAGTTACAGGGGCTCCTGACTCCCCCTGGCCCAGCTCTGGATCTCATAGCGAAACGCAAGCACGGACGTTCATAGTGCATGCAAATTATTGTTTGCTAGTGAGTTGCACCTCATGTGTGCCATAGTTACACGTGTGCACATTGACAACCCAGCCTCCTCCCATATTGGATCGCATGGGTGTGCTACTCCCTCGGCCATTGGGCCGGCCTTGCCACATGTGCCTTTGACTGTGTGACAAGAGAGTTATATGGTTACTCCCACCATTAGCATTTCATTCACTTTTACATCTGCTAGTTCAATTTAGGTACACATTGCATCAGCGCAAAAAAAAATCATCATTTTGCAATTCTTAAGATACTGAAGTTTTCCCTAGCACCTTTGCTTCAACCACACGTGCATTTGGCATTGTTCACGCAGCCTTTTTGCAAAGCCAACTTAAGGGGGGCATACCACAAGGCGTGCACCTCAAAACAAAACCAACAATTATTCTTCGTAGTATTAAGAAAAACAGTGTTAAAAAAGAAACTAGCATACTTCAAGCAGTAAGAATGCAAATTAAGTTGAAAAGCAAACAGGAGTTATACAAAGTTTTGAATGTCCACACACCTTTAATGTCTTCTCATTCAAATTCGCACCCAGCCAGATCCTGGTGCGACCTTTACAGCTGCCACAACAATCAAAGCCCACAGGGCAGCAAATTTTTGGTCATCTATGCCAAAGAGTAATTACTGCTCAGTTCCCATGAGAAAGCAGTGCAAGCTGCTGGATATACTTAATGTGAGTGCAGACACCCACAACAAAAGTGGGCTTGAGCAAATACCCAATAATAGCTGTAAAGTCGAATATCAAATCGAATGAGAAATAAAAGATCCCAATATGGAATCGAATATCGAATATACAAATTTTTGTTTTGCAACACTCGATTTTTCGCAGGTTTTTGTGCAAAAAAAAGAAGCTGCTTCACATGTTCAGAAGTCATGACATTTTCTTACGACCCGGAGAACCCACTTTTCAACTCTCATCCGGAGAAGTCCACTCACTGAACCACTATGAGGCCGTACTTCAGGAATCCAGAGTAAGCACAATACACGTAGAAGAAGACTTGCGCTAAAGTTGCTGTACTGCAATCATAGGCAACGACAGAACAGTGCCTCGTACCTCCAAAGTGAACACTTTATGAGCAAGAAAGCAAGGCAGAACCACAATCACGGGCCATGATGAGGCACTTCTTCGGAAGCCCATGGAGAGCATGAACAATGTGTAGTGGAAGAAAAGCTTGCACTACTGTATACGAGGGCAAGCCAGCACTACGCAGTTGAAGGGAAGCTTGCTACAGTACAACAATCAGGGAACACAATGAGGCACTCCTTCGAAAGCCCACGGCAAACATCAAGGATAAGCAAAGGAGGGATGGCTTGCACTGACTGCATATTGCCGCGAACCATGTACGGGTTTGTTTTTAATGCCCGGCCACGCCCGGCTCTGTTATCTGTGTCCCATGCGAAGTGCGTGTTCCATTCTTTATTTTAATGCTGCACGGGCTATCTCATTCAGATAAGGAGACTGTTTCGCCCTAACGTCACCAGCGTAGAATAATCTTCCTTGGTCTACAATGTTCTGGATGTGAATTGACCCTTCGAGAACCACGCGCGCCGAAAGATAAAAAGCCTGCAGAGCAGACGCCGCGGTAGTACTATCGCCGATGCTCGTAAGCGCACGTCACTTTGTTGACTGCTGCTTCGCCGCCTGTGTATTCTTTGAATTGTTAGGGGGGCACAAGTTCGCTCCAATAAACGTCTTTCCCTCGAAGACAACTGCATCTTCTTTGGCTTTGGTTCAACAAACGGGTAGTAAAGGTAATAAAACTAACATGCCACTTTGTCCCCTGTGGTCTAGAATTACTTGGTATGATTGCTTTACCGGAAGCCACCCTAACATGTTGGCCTCTTATTTGCCTGCCCAGAGCAGCTTTGAGCAGTTCCTGGGCAGCCCAAAACTGCTCCCACCATAGAAATTGTATGGGCAAATAAAATACGGAGCTGCTTGGAGTTGCTCAGAACTGCTCTGAGCAGGCAAATAAAACTGACCAGTAAACATCCGGCCACAGAATTCAAAATGGCAGCCATACCTGATGGCGTGGGGCGGCGGCACGAGCAATGGTGATTTCATCGATGCAATCGCAAGTTACTCTGCACTGCACGACAAAATTTATGGCCTCTACAAGGAGCACTTGTCCAAAGCGCAATTTAGATGAAAATTACCAAGTACGTAATTACCCGATTCTAACGCGCCCCCGATTCTAACGCACACCCTATTTTCCAGGCAAAAAACCGAAAAAACTTGCACCTCCGATTGTAACCAGGCAAGGAACTTTGTGAGCAAGAAAAACGAATGCGAGAGAAACGGGCGATTTATTTCCCGAAGTAATCTCCCTCATCTCACTCCTCGTCGCTCTTCGAGAGCTCCTTGTCGCCTTCCGCTGACCGAACATCTCGTCATCGGTGTCGTCAAGCGCGTTCGCGATGCCACACTTCTGAACGAACGTTCAACCATGTTCGATGGGATCGTGGCCCACGCCTCGCACGCCCATCCCGCGAGCTTCTCCAGAGGCGTACGCTTCAGCCAACCGCTCGTGAACGCATGGGAGCCACTCATAAGCCGCGGAAGCGGCGCACCTTCGTTGCCGCTGCTGCCATTGCTGTTATCAAGCGCGCAAGTGGAATAATTTGACGACTTGTGTTACCGCCGATAGAAAAGCCTAGGCACCTAGATCCAAAAAATTGTTGCTAAAAGCTTTGGCGCCATCTTGAGATGGAGATGGCGATGGGTGGGACGAAATTTCAGCTGTTTCGGCAGTTTCGGTTTTGTATCCGATTCTAACGCGCATGCGATTTTTCAGCCTATTTTTGCGGAAAAAAGGTGCGCGTTAGAATCGGGTAAGTACGGTACACAAAATATGAGCAAACGGTGCAGAAGCAGTGTGTTTTGCAGAGCAGGGCACATCAGAAAATTTATGCGACTATTCGAAAGATCAAATACAGTAAAACCTCGTTACACGAGACACTTGGTTATAAGAGACATTTGAATGAAAGCGGTTTGGTTGGCTTTCCTATGTTCACCATGTTAGCAACATTGCATACAAGAGACATGCTTTTTGGCCCTTTTGAGTGTCTCTTGTAACGAGGTTTTATTGTAGTAGGTATTCGATTCGATAATCAAAGTACTCGTGGAGGTACTATTGGATTCGTATTCAAGTATTCACACACAGAAGACATGCAAACGTTACATTGGACCAGACATTCTGTCGATGATGAATTTCAGTTGTTCACCTGTACTCTTGTACAAAATTAAGCTCTGTAGAATGCAGCTAGAAACGAAAGCCAACCCTGTTGGCTGAAAAAAAAAAACCTTGGAGGATTATGCTCCATTTCTTTACAAGAGAGTAACAGTATTTACACAGCCAGCCTTACTCAAATGAGCTTAGTACTATACCTAAGGAAGTGAAAAGCACAAGTTACACGCGTTACTTGTTACACGAGTGCATTCCAATGTACCTCTGAAAAATAGGTGGTCCGGATGAACCACTGCCGAAGGTCTTTCTTCTCCACCTTGGCCCCCGAGCGCCAGGAGCGACCCTCTGCATCCACCTGTTCATCGGCCAGCACTGTCTGGTCCACGGGATCCCACTGGACCACAGCCTGCATGGGTGTGCAACTCCCAAATGTGCTGCACTAATCTTGCACCAGAATGCAAGGCACACGTGGGTCCTTGTGCAGAACTTGCGGGTGGTTCAAAGGTTTTAAGAACAAGTCAAAGAGGGCCCAAAATATGCTGTTCCCTGAAGTTGCTCAGTTTCGCCAAAATTTCTTCCCCTGCAGTCACAATAGCCAATGCCTTTCTCTGGCTTGTTGTGAAAAGCTTCTTATTTTGATGGGAAGTACAGTACTATGCCTAAGCTCAGACTACCGTGGCACTCCTTATGTGCAGTCCTACCCACACTGGAAATTTACTTGCATCAGCTTGAGCAGGACATAAAAGCATGTTGAGAACTAGGCCAGCAAATCCTTAGAAAAAAAAAAAAACTGGCCCTTCTCTTCAGGAATTCCATCACTGACAGGCATGCTAGAAGGCCTGCAAATGCATGTCAGGGAGGCTATGTCGAAGAAGAAAAAGGGGGACACTTCCCGACTCACCCTCCTCCTCCCCTCCAATCAGCTAATGGACGGATTGAGAGCCAGTAAGCACGAAGGACCTCACAAATCAATAAGCGTTCTCCAAGTGAATGAAGAGCAACAGAGAACTAACTTCATGGCATTTTCAGAACTTCTCCAACAATTTGCACATCAAAGGCTGTAGACTGCAAATGTAGTAGACATCCTTGACATAAATTCAAACTGTTGAAGTCCCAGGCTTACTTCTGCTCTTAAAGCAAGACTGTTTCAAATGACTTCGTAAAGCAAGAAATCACGTTTATTCCTTTGTGTTCTTGCGGCCCTACATCATGTTGATCTCAGCATGCTTACACTTTTCTTCCATGCACATGGTATCATCTCACATTTGTGGAGTTTATCCACTGTGTCGAGCGAACTAGTGAACTCCCTCTTTTCCACGTGCCTTTTATCTGGCCCTTATGCTTTTGTTCTTGAATTTGCAGCTGCAATTTCTCCCAATGTAATGTGCGTGCAAGTCCGTAGTTATGTAGTGCATTGATGGAATACCTCCGTCTGTTCTTCACAGGGAGAAGGCCTGCAAAGTACTCCTTCCACCTGTATTAAAATTTTTTGGGTGCCACATCTATTGTTACTTCTTCGTATTCTTTCCGTACTGTGTTTCCAGGTTCTCACATGTTGGCTTACATGTCTATGCTCTCCCCCATGCCACCTTTTATCTCATTCTCCCTCTTGTCACCTACACTGCCATCAGGAATGCGCTTTGAATCCCACTTCTTTGCAAACGTCTCATTTTGTGCGCCCCAGTTTCCCCGAGGTGGCCCCTCCCAACTGCTCCTGGTGGCATAGACATTTTTGGCCACAAAGGCGCGTGTATTGGCCCCTTTGCTACAGCTGGTTTGGCACCCTTTTTTCCACCTGCCATCCTGGGCTGCAATTTTCCTACTTCGTTTCCTTGCAAGATAACTTTCAGAAATATCAATAAACTGTGTAAAGGAAGTTGCAATGGAATTAATTTTATTTCAGTTATGGGCGATTTTTTAGTGCAACAACGAAACACGAAGTTTACCTTTTTTCTTCAGTTCCAGGGTCTAATTTCCTTATCAAGAGTATGAAAGAGTATGAAGCCTGACGAAGGGGCCACGTTTTAACAGGAGAACTGTTTAAGCTTGAGCTTGGTCCGGTGGCGTTTGCAAAAAAAAAAAAAAATAACAATAAAAATAATAAATAAATAAAAAATACCAAGAAAAAATACCAAGTGCACGTGAACAGGCACCTTATGAGCAGCGTCTCCCGTCGTACAACTCGACTTTCGAAAACACTTCCTAGAGTTCCTAGAGTTCATGGCATGATACCTCACGTGCTCTTCTCCTTGCCAGTTGACGTGCATTCCCGCCTGAAGTGGGGAGCACAGAACAGCTCGCGCTACAGACGCCGAGTTCACGAGGCCGGTTGCCGCAAGTTCAAGAGCGTGCTAACACATTCCACTTTAAGAGAGAAGTGAAAGTCTGCGCACAAAATGATCCAGGCCTGCCCGTCATGGAGAACGTTCAGCGGCAAGTTCAGAAATCCACGTGAGGTGTAACAGCTGGGTCTCCAACGAAAAGATAGGGGCACCAGCTCTGCTGTTTCTCCAGCTTTGCACCACTAGTGCAAGCTGCGCCAACTTCCTAAAGCCGGCATAAAAAAGTGCAGGAAACCAGTAAATGATGTGTATGATATCACCATCTCAGACAAATTTGGGAAACAGTCATTATTCAGGGAACAACAAATCACGGGATTAAACCATTTGTCCTTTGCTTGCAAGGGTTGCAGATCACCAGCTATAAAAGTGAAATTCACTACTTTTGGTTGCAGCTTCACAGTGGCATCAGAAACTTCTCAGGCTACTTTAAACTGCTTGCTAAGTTATTAGAGTCAAACAAACTCCAAGACAAGAAAAAAGTACAAACATTGATAAAGAAAACACCGATTCCCATAAAGAAATTCTTGTCAAGTGAATGCAAGTCTTACATTTTTGCGGTAAACTAGTCCTTTCTCATAAAGCTTGAGAAACAGGTACTGGGTCCATTTGTAGTAGCTCGGATCGCAAGTTGACAGCTCCTGCCAAGGAAGGAGAGCACAGATGTAGGCAACTTCACCACCTCAATTTCATTACCCGTGGATGCCCAGGTCAGACAGGATTTCTGTAAAGCGGCATCCTTACCCTGCTCCAGTCGAAGTTGAAATTCAAGTCCTTCAGTTGTTTTTTCATTGACTCTATGTTCCTGAAAAAAAGGGAAAAAACTTCACCTAGGGCTTGTACACATTCCCAATTCTGATGCTCTTCACACAAGAGGGAATCAAGAATATTGTTTTGCTTAAATTGCAAGCTTGATCCTGTTAAAATTTAATATAAAGATGTCATTTTGTCGCTTCATGGATTGACATCATTTGCAACAGCCCCTGCCTGGACCGGGAATTTGTGGATCATAGCAACTCCATATCGGCTATGGCAAGAGATGTATCATTGCTGTTATGTCACAAGCAAGTAGATCACAATTAATATGCAACTCTCACTTTTCTGTCCATGCCCGGGGATTTTCGTTCCTTTCCACAGCAGCATTCTCAGCTGGCAAGCCAAAGCTGTCCCAGCCCATAGGGTGAATGACCTGCACCAGCAAGCAAACAAAAGAGTTTTACAATGAACAAAAAACGTGCTGACGTGCATGTGGATCAAGCCTCAGCCCACGCCCTCCTGGGTCACTGTGGCAGCTTTCTGACAGTGCTAGGCTTGCCGGAGTCACTTGGTAACGCAGCTGCCTTTAGCCAACGTCGCCTGCATGACGACGTCCCAACGTGCGAAATGCTAAGCTTGGAAGAAATCATGGCGTCGACGTTGACTACGATGGGGAGGACGAGGTGGCGTCTCCGGTGGCCACATGCTCAGGCCGTAGTCGGCTTGAAAGCGGTGCGGAGTTACTTTCGCACGAAGGACAATCCCAGTGCAGACAAAAGTTTGCGATGTTTAGAAAATGAGCTCTTGAGCTCAAAGGGCCACAGCATGTGCCAGCATACGTTGGCAGACATGTACAAGTGAAGAAGGCCATTAAATGCTCTTGTTTTTCTCTCAATTGCTTTTTGCTTTTTTTTTCTTTACTGCGGTGGATCATACATTTTCCTGGATAGTACGTTTCTCCCTGGCGTTTTTTTTTTTTTTTTAACGTATCAACGAGGTTCTACTGTACTTTCTTGAGTGAACACCTTGGCAGGACTTAGTGGTGACATTAAGTGAAGGCTACAGGGGTCTTTTTTTTAGCTAAGAGCTCCTTTTAACGTTGCTTTGAGACAAGAAAATTGGTTTATGTGGTCATGAAAAATATTTTGTAAGAGAGAAGTTGCAAAGTGCCCCTTGAATGTCAGGAATCAAGCATATTTAGATGTCGTTCACCTCAAATATTAGCCACTGCCGAAGCTACATCTTGTGTTTTCAGTACTGTTGCAGTTGAAAGTTGTTTGTACAATAGAGACTGATTCACTGTCCTTGTCACCTCCATGACCTTCGTGATTGTAGCTTGCATATATCTAGTACCTGCTGTACTTTAAAGGCCGAGTAAAAATATTCTAGCTCCTTCAATTAAAGATTTGTTTTATATGCACTCCTCCTTCCAGCATAGCCGACAGCTAAGCCCCTAATCTTTGGTATGGGTAACGCAAATTTTTTCAGCACAATGCGCAAGGTGGTGGTGGTTCCAGTATGGGTGGGAGGTTGTGTACCTCATATCTTGGATTTTTGAGCAGAGTACACCCCAACCCTGGTATGATGCTTCGCACAAATCCCCAAGTCTAGCTGAAATCCAAACATGGTATTTTCAATACTTATGAAAGATTTTATGGCTAGTTTCCACTCGATGAATGTGGCAACACACCAATACAGCTTATTCATCAACGTAGGAAAACTAGTCTCTGATGCACTCGCATTTCACTGCACAGCATGCACAACTTGGATCCGTTGCCCAAGAGCACAAACACTCTGCTAGCATTCATTTTAGTCCGAGTTCCACTCATTTCTTCGATGCTACTGTGTTACTGACGTGGATATAACACAATCTGTAGTGCAGTGGCATTCTGCAACTTCAGATAAGGTGATCGGTTTTACACAGGCCATGATTGTAGCACTTTGATGGACGCCAAAAGCACATCAAAATCTCAATGCACTCCAAACAAACTGCAAGTAGTTCACACTACTTGCAATCCATCCTCCCAAGTACATCTTATCAAAGACACACCATTTCTCTGTAATGTGAGATCCAGCATTCTATTTGATGAGTGCACTGCGTGTGAAGCCCCACCTGTTTGCCGTGCATGGTGTAATAGCGGGCATACGTATCGCTGATGGTGTACACACGGACGTGGCCAAGGTGCAGTTGCCCGGATGGGTAAGGAAACATAGACAGCACATACATCTTCTTCTCGGGATCCTGTGCACAGAACACGAGTTGTTAATAAGTGAACGGCCGAGGCAAAAGCAGCTCTCTAACAACAAAAAGAGATCAATGTAGACCAAAAAGTGGCCCCCGCAGAAAAACAATGTCTCACTGAAACAGTGCAATATTCGCGTTTTGGGGCAGATGCAGAGCTGCAGCGGAAAAATACGTTTACACTTGGATTCCCCTTTCCCCAGTGGTGCCAGCGAAAATGGGTAGAAACAAAAGCATACACCTTGTTTTGAACTTCCTTCTGGTTACAACTGAAGATCTTGAACACCAATGTGTGCTAGTGATCTAATAGAGATAGGCATGAAATGTTTTCCCAGCAGAAAGAGCTTCAAAAAGAAATCATTCTGCAATTTGCATATGCAAAAAAAAAAAAAAAACTGAAATGGCTGTGTGGAAAACAAATGTGTGAAACATCGAATATCACATTATATCATTGCACAGGCTTTGTCGCATTATATGTTACTCACAGAAGCCCTTTCTAAATACTACAGTCTGACACACTGCCCCTCTACAAGGAACATAAAAGCCCGTGGCCCCCCTAGCCCATTCGTAAGCGTGCAAATGACCCACTTTGTTTTTGAGATGGTTCAAAAAGAGGGTGCCTCAACAGAAAACCACAGGAAACATCACGGTGCACTCACCACATGTTGATGTGAGGCTAAATTAACTTTGTCCTTCCAGAACGCCTCGACTTTTAGCCTCTTCTCTGCTGAGATCTTGGGATCCTGAAGCAGAAAGGAATTACAACTGCTTTGGCAAAGTTTTCAAAGTGCAGAGCCCTGTTAACATGGCTGACTTAAAATTTCCATTCAGTAAATTTTTATTCTGCAAAGTGAATTTGCCAGAGCATCACGTATTACCACTGATTCTTTTTTTTCTTTCCGCAAAGCTCTCAACACGGCAGCAAAATCAAAAGATGGCCATCAGAGGTTCCAGAACTCACTAACAAGCTTACCCATCTCAGCGCGAATCCTTAGCTGAGAAACGTGATTGCAGAAAGAAAATCGTGACAAACGTTATTAGCAAAAAAAAAAAAAAAAAAAACGAGGCTAAAAAATTTAAAAAAGAAGCAAGTAACTGAGGCAACCAATGCCTTGATTTCTTACTTTTCTTTTTTCCTTTAAGAGCCCTTATGCTACTAGGCCTCATTTTCTTAGCACGATCTTCATTATACTGCTTTGGCTATAACCCCATTAACCATTTTTGATGAGACACGCTCATCCACATAAACCTGTCCTCGAGCTCCTTGTGACAAAAATAGGTCATATGCTTTGTGCAGTGAATGAATGGCTTCAGTGCTCCACATGACTAAGGCTTGCGCAAACCTATGATCTTTGTCATGAACATCTCGGCTAAGAGAGGGAGATCATTCGAGAAGTCCATCTTTCAAAACTCATCTTGGGCATCGAATAGAGTCACCCCCCTCCCTCTCTTCCACACCAATTAGAAATAGTGAAAATGTTAAGTGCATACAAAGAGATGTTCGCAACTGTCGCAATGGTAGCTACTTAACACTGCATGCTCTGCACATTTTGCAGTAAATATTTCTTTAACTCGCACATAAATATGAACGCCACAAAGGAAGGTGAAAAGCAATTCCTGCTGGAAACATCGCACCCACAAACACACACGGCTAAACGAATGCCACAATGAGACAAATATTCCACGATTCCTAGAAACCCACAGTGTAACATACTCTTCTTCTAATCTTAATTTCAGAACATCCGCTCCTTTTAGAAGTGCCCAAGTGCACATTAATAAATAATGCCGAAGCTAGTCAAAGTTGTAACAACACATATACAGATGCATACGTTGTAAAGCTTCATCCATGGGGGCTACATCCCAATTAATTTTTTTGTTTATTTCAATTCAACCTTGAATGAAACCTTTTTTTTTGCACTAAAAAAAGCATTAAGTCATGCTTTATGACCAAACAAAACTAGTAAATGTGAAAGAAATAACATAATGAGGCTTGAAAAATGCAGCCATTACATTGGCGAATGCTTGCACATTGACAGAATAGGGGTTGTGCGCAAGACCACACTGCAAAAGCAAAATGTTAGAACTGCTTACTGACATCCCTAGCGGTTGACTAGTTTCCGCTTATCACAAAACATTTTTTTATTAATTCATCAAATGTCACTGCAACCAGAAGTGGTGCAATGATGAGGCAGCTGAACATTTTTTTTCCTTAACTCGTTCATTCAAATGTGGGTATTCTCACGCACGTTTGCAATCATTTTAAAACTTTTAACAACAAAAACAGTTGCAGTCTGCAACCATTTGCGAATATATTTACTTCTAACCAAAACGTATACAGTCATGCATGCAGAACAAATATTAACATGAAATCATATAAAACATTTTGGGAAAAACAGAGTATTTTTAGATGGAGGCAAAAAGCGAAAACACCTGTGTGTTAAGATTACGGTGCACGTTGGAGACTATCAGGTCGTAAAAATTAATCCGGAGCCCTCCACTACAGCCTGCCTCATAGTCCAAGTGTTAAACTGTGTGTTAAACCCCGCACATTTGAATTTTTTTAACGTAGAAAAACAAAGTGACAACTAGCCACAGGATGGTGTACCTTAGTGTTTTCATTCTTAAAACTGTGAAAACTAGAATCTCCTGGTAAGTCTAAATTCAAGCACACTCAAGTGTTTGCCAAAAGACTTGGCACTGTTTGGCCATGATGCCCTTGAAACACTAATAATGAAAATCACGTCTAAACTGCATACACAGATAATGTCTGCTTTCCCACAGTCAATACGAACAGTAGACCATGTTAATGCAACAGTGCAATATGGCTTACTAGTGAGAGAGGAAGCAAGAGAAAAAACGTTTGAAACTATAGGGAAGGGGTAGGGAAGAAAAATCTATGGGCAGCAGGTGGCCATCCTATCCCGGTAGTGAGCTGCATTTAATTAAATGCAGAGCATTTCTTTAACTCGCACTGTCACCCGTCGTCCCTCGGCGTTGTTCGCAGCCAGCCGGCGAGGCGCAGGTCCGCACCCCTCCCCCCTACACTATAAAAAAAAATAATAGTTATCGGCGCCTGGTTTCGATCCCACGACCCTGCGGGCGGAATGCAAGGTACATGGTGCTCTTCCCACTGCGCCACAAAACCGACCCAGAACAAAGGCTACGAACGCGCCTTATATCCTTGACTCATTCAAACTACGTCAAGAAGCTACTGATACAATGCATTCACTACCTGTGGGCGGAACGCGAGGTACATGGTGCTCTTCCCACTGCGCCACAAATCCGACACAGAATCAAAGGCTACGAACGCGCCTTATATCCTTGACTCATTCAAACTACGTCAAGAAGCTGCTGATACAACGCATTCACTACCACCAACTCCCCAAACACTAAACGTTAACGCAATACACCCACCCCCTATGCGACGCATTTACTCGAGTCCCCTTCGCGGGGAGATGGGCCCAATTTTTTTTTTTGTATAAATAGGAGCGCACCATAGTGGTGGGGAGGGTGATAGATCAGTTTATGCCACCTCCACTGATCCACCTATAAATGCGGCCACTAAAATCTGGAATCGAGCCAGCAAAACCATGCGTAGAACTGTAATGTTCAAACCAAATCCCCTGTGCGGCAGGTGTCAATACTCATTTCAAAACGCAGTCTTACATTGAAAAAAATTTTTTTTAACTTTATCTGCATTTTTCGCGCTGTGAGCCTGCATTTCTCATGTAATATTTTGTGAATGAAATTTTTTTTAGACAAAGCATTTTGATAAAGCATTTTGCAGCGTATTCTGCTGCGCCGAATACACTGCAAGGTGAGCAGCACAGTTCACAAAACAATGAGAAAAGGGAGACCTTGATATGGGAACTGCCACTGTGTACTCAAACAGTTGAGCTCATACTTAATGGACAGGTGGTTCTCGCGTTTTGACACATGAATGCCACTTCAGTTGCTGGTATCGCACGGATAACAAATTAGGGTTTTGCTCTATTGTCAAGACGCTTCCCATACAGAATAACTGTGTACGAGGAACTTTGGAACCAATTTTGTCTCGAAAATCACCGCCAACGCTGCCCCTAGCCCGGCAAGCAGATGTCACGCCCGCTTTACAACTCACGGTGTCAAGCAGCCTGATTTTTACCCAGCCGGTTAAACCACTCACTGTCTAGCGAGTCACTGTTAACTATTAATAACTACGGATAATCGGACGTAAATGGCTACGTGAGTACAAAACCCTAGTCAAAGCAACGAACAGTAAGTGATAAATAACAGTGACTCTGGCGACTCACTGAACAGTAGCGGTTTTGCCGCTTGGGCAGAAACCAAGACCGACCGCTCTCGCCGTCAGTAGTGTAGCGGGCGTGACACTTGGTTGCCGGGGTAGAGGGAGATTCGGCAACGCTTACTTTTAACTCCAGGCCACAGCTAATATGACTACGCGAAGCTAAATCGTCGATCAATGTGTTTATTCTTGACACAATCAGCTGCGATCAGATGGTTCGAGTGTAGTGTGTACGAACGCAACAAAGGCGTTCAAAAACAGTGCAGCAGCTTCCACTCAATTGCAGTTCATAAAAGCATTGAATGCCACTGACACCCTTCGGTCAGTGGAAAGGCATACATAGTAAGAACGTACAGACCGGCTGATCTAGCCAACACCAACGAATGGAAATCAGTACGTGGATGCAAGGATCTCTTACCCATACTGAAGTGAGGCTAAATATAGCTCTTATGTTAGGCTTCCTCTGGTTATTTACAACAGCTCGTATTATAATATGCATACTTTGATATATTAAAACACATTTAAAATAAGCACACACGCCGCGCGAGAACACGCGGATAGCGGACCACAATCACGACCGCTCCACCACAGAACAGGGAGGATTTGTCTCGGTTTGGCTTGGCAGCATTTGGCAGGTTAAAGTACCCTTGACTGCAGCCTGTAGGTATTAGTATAACATTTATATAAAAATTTATTTCCAAAATTTTTGCACTATTTTGCATTATTTTTAGTTTAAACGGCTTTTTAGTATTATTGTTGCTTTTTTGTCAACGTTCAACTTTTAATATTTTAGCGCTGCTATACACCTTGCTTCGAGAACATTAGTATTGTTATCTTTCCGCATACAACTAGCTCGCAGTCCCAGAATGCAATTCGTTCGTCCTTCCTTTTCTGGATCGTGGTCGCCATAACACGGTAAGACTTTCTGTTGAATTTAGGGAATCGTACTTAATCGCGGAGTATTATTTATATTTCTTGTCGTCGTTGTATCTAGAGAGTGTATGTATCTCTAATGTAGCGTTGTTTACAACATTTTTAAGAGTACTTTGGGGAAAAAACAAGAATTTGAGCGTACTGTTGAGGCTAGGTGTAAGCTGTGTCTTCTTGATCGTGCGCAGGTTCATTCGAGATGGCTCCAAAAAGGAACAACATGGTGCCTAATGGCCACTTTCATAAAGACTGGCAGCGGTACGTCAAGACGTGGTTTAATCAACCAATGCGGAAGAAGCGCCGTCACGCAAACCGCGTGAAGCGCGCTCGAGCCATCGCACCCAGGCCCGTCAAGGGAGCCCTCCGACCTGTTGTTAGGTGTCCGGGCTTCAAATACAACACAAAACAGCGCCTGGGCAAAGGATTCACGCTTGAGGAGCTCAAGGTAATTGACTTCATTGGAATCAAAGTTGATTTGTCGGGTTCACAGCGGCTCAGCGTGCAGGTCTCGGTGTGCCGTGCCGGCCGCGACTTGTCGCCCTCTTGGCAAGTGCTGTAAACGTGTGCATGACATCTAGTATCAGTATGGTTCTCAATTTGAAATTTCGGCTGACACTATGAGTCTCGTTATCTGTTACGACACAAAAATAAAGGCAGCTGTGCAACTTCGGTTACAATCGCAACTCGGTAGGACGCACGCCATGTTTCTTGTGTACCTTGCAGAAAATTGTGGGGGGCCTTGTATGATTGCTTGGTTCGTCTGCATTCGTTGTGCTTGAGCTTGAACCTTGTAACCTCCAGGGATCAAGGTCACGCTGGCGCTGCATCGGCCAAGCATTGGTAGTCGGTAGCATGTGCGTAGTTTGAGGCATCGTGATGTGCCTGCTTGTGTTCATGTCGATTTGTATGCATAAAGTATTCATTTACCTTGCTCCTTGACTAATTAGAGCTCTTGGCTGTAATTAGAGCGGAGTTTGGATCGTGTTCTTTTGTAGTGTGTCAAGTATTTGAGGCCCCGTAAAGAAAAGCACTTTTGCTGCATCGAAGGCATGCTGCCAGCCAGGTTGGCATTTCTTAAGATGTTGCAGAAATGCTTTTTGTCCCTAACATTTCATCTGTCATCTAACTACGGCTACAGCTGGTCCCTATGGCAGCTTAAGTAGCACATTATACAGCGTGAGTTGGTATCTTGTATTATGTGATGTGCCTGGCATGTTTCCGCAATCGAAATTAAAAATGAGTGTATATTTATGTCCAGACGTAATTGCATTCATCTCTAAAGTTACGGTCAACCATTTGCAGTTATTCGTACTAATTACTAGTTGGTCAGTGAGTGGTTTGGCTGGTTGGGTAAAAAGGCAGACTGCCCATTGCGATTTGTGAAGCATGCGTGAGGTATGGACGTAACACTGGCCTTAGTTGTCTAGTATTTTGTCCAGGTGTAGCCATCGCTAGGCAGTTTTTAGCTCTAGCTAGTCGGTGGTCGTTAGCTGTTTCGCCAATTGGTAAAAATCGACTGCTCTCTCCGGGAGTTGTGAAGTAGGCTCTGGCTTATCGACCATGCTGGGTGTCTTGGCATAACTTCAGCTATAGCGTCTGGACATCGTTACCATGCCTATTCAAAATCCTTCATGATGATAACTTGCACTGACGTCACTGTAGCTGCCATTGTTAGTGCACTGCGTGCACAGTAAAAGGCTTGGAAATCATTTTCTGCTCCTACCTCAAGCAGCTCTGATAAAGCTGAGAGCAGTGCACCAGAAAAAGCTGGTGACGTCACTTGAAAGCGGTGTATTGAATGACAATTTCATTACTATTTCTCATCATAGCATTTGAGCTGAGAAAATGCCCCCTTCATAATGTTTGTTTTCCTTTATGCCACAAAACTGGATTCTTGCTTGCAAATTTGCATCACCTGAGTGCAGAAATTTGGTGAGGTGGTTGTGCACTGCTAATTCCAAAAAAGGTGTACCGCTTGTAATTGCAATGTTTAATTGGTACCAATGGTGCATTGTAAGACTATTTTCAATTGTCAGATTTGTACTGTGATAGTTGTAATCAATGGAATTGGCTGGAAAGATTTTGTCTGTTTGTAGTGTTTGTGATTCCAGGCAGTTTTTATTGCAATTGCACATGTTGCTGAAGGTCCTATCGTAGTCCTAAATACCACAGGACTTTTCACAAACAGTTGCAGTTTCGTTCCCACATTGCAGAATTCACATTTGTCATGGTGTCTTTTGTGGCCTGGCAGCACACCGCTTGTGATTTTTCCACATCCATATGCAATTACAGCCCCGGCTGCAATTCTAAAGATTGCACCCAGCCTTCGAGTATCATTTCAGACACTGACAGTGCTTCACATGGGCCTTGTACATTGTCAGCTATTTGCCGGCCAGTTTCGTTTTTGTGCATGGGTATTTGAAAGGCCCACATCTTCTAAGTAAAATTCTCTATTCTGACAAAGTCTGCAACAAGTTCGGTATTGTTGGCAAAAATTTTAGGGGTTGCAGCGCTGTCGGGGGCCTCTGGTACTGGACCCTTTTTGTTGCATGCCAGCTCCTGGGGAAAGCTTGCCAGTTGCGATTCTAGCACATCACGCATTATTTCTGCAAGCATCTTAGACCCCTAAAATGCATCTCCCTTTGGTAGTAACTTGGTAGTTTAACTTCAAGTCCTTAATGAGGCTAGTGAAGTAGTGGGTATGTATAATGATGTGCCTCTATTTAGTCTTTTGATTATTCCACTGTGCTTTGAGCATTTACATGAATGAATTGCTCAAGTTTTCTACACGCTAGCGCACTGTATTCAGCTTCCTAAAGGCTTTCAGAAGCCGCGGTGGGAGAGGTGGCATATGTAGGGCTTGGCAAAGCATGTCACGCAGGAACTCTGTAGGATGTCTGGAGTTATAGCAGTAGTTCCGAATGTCTAAGAGTGCTGCATAACCCGTCGCAGTGGCTGTGGCGTTGTGCTGCTGAGCCCAAGGATACGGACTCAATCCCAGCCATGGTGGCTGCTTCTCAGAGTAAGGCGACGGTTGAAAACTTGTGTTGAGATTTCGGCGCACGTTAAAGGTCTCCGGGTGGTCAAAATCAATCCTATGGAGCCCTTCATAGCCCAGGTGTAGCCTCTGCACGTTAAACCCTATAGTCAAGTGCACTGCATAAGCAGCTTGCATCGTCTGTGGCAAAGGGCTGGGTGCTAAGTTTAGGTGCAGTGAACTGATCAGGCTTTTGCACTTTTTTGGAAACATTGTATTCTCTGCCAGTTTGGTGTAGCCACTATAGTTCATCTCACAAGCTAGCTGCAGCACTGTGGAGGCGACATTGTTGTCCCCCTCAGGGCGCCTAACTCACCGCGAAGGAAGCGACAAAAGGCGCCGGGGCTGTGCGGTGCCACTTGCCGAGAGGGGAGAAGGGAGTGTCCTTTCAGGACCCCCTTCACAGCGGATTAGGCGCCCTCAGCGGGTGCACTATTGATAACAATGTAGCCTCCACAGTGCTGCAGCTAGCTTGTGAGATGAACTATAGATGTGCTGTGGTGACATGCGTTGGACGACTGTTGGGACTGCTAGGCAAATTGCCCTGCCTACCCAGTTGAGGCCAGAGCCGCTGTTTGGGAAAACACTTTGACTGTGTTTAGGGGCATTTTATGGAAGTTTCAGCAGCGCTGGGCTTTCTTGTGGATGGCAATGCAGGATGGGGTGCGTCACTACTAAAAGATCAATGTATTATCGCCACCTATCTTGGTTTGTGCAACATGGTGATGGCTTGGTGGCTGCCGCTTTGTTTGGGGGGGGGGGGGGGGGAGACACTCCTGAGGGCATATAATGGCTCTGGCGTCCTAGCCTCAATAGTTTGTCACCTTTCCTTACTCTGAGGAGCAAGTCTTCGCCATTCCTCCAGTTGGCGCTTTGTAGTGCCCACTGGATTCAGCACCTCATTACTGGTCCCCGCCTGTTGGCGCTCTATTCACATCCATGGTGTTATCCATGCCCGGCACACCCCCGGGTGGGAGGCAGACAACAAAACCTAGCTTTTTTTTTTTTTTTTTTTTTACAAAAATTTTGTGTTCTCCCAAATTTTTGGGTGCTATGGGCGTACAAACAAAAAATTGAACTTTTGCTGCAAGTAATTAGCCATTTACAGGCATCATATTTATTTTGATTATCGGGTAATTAGTTAATTTTTTGCAGAAAGTTATTTGCTTGTTTCGTAAATTGTGAAAAGCACTGAGCCCGCATACAAAAAATAGAGCTGGTAGTGCAAGTATTTTTAGATTTACAGCCATTTCATCTAACTAGGACTTTGGGTAGCCCCGACGTCAGTCTGGTCTTCACTGCAATGCCTTCCTCTTTCTTGCCCTAAGCTCTAGAAAAAAAAAGTTATGTATTGCAAGATGCATCCTTGAACTATTCCCCAGAAAACTAGCTGTTCTCGTTTTGTTCTTGATGTGCGAGGGGAATTATGGGTAATGTCCTCGAGAAAGGACACCAGGGCCAAAAGGGCTGAGCAAGCAAGTTGAACAGCAGAGAGCACATCATTTTGTGTTCTCTAGACAAACATGAAAGAGGTATGTTACCTAATCAATAGAGCAGCACCCATGATCAGCCAATGGAAGGCGTTGCTGAGTGAAATTCACGTCCTTGGATTGACATAGTACCATAACAGTGTAGCTGCTGTCATGAAAGTTTGCAAGTTCAGCGAATTCGGCGTGGTTTCTAGTTGTGCTATCCGAGTTTCCACCATTGTTCCCAGGGAGCAGATAAGCTCTCATGTTGACTACGGCAGGTATTTCTGCTAACTGCTTTTGCCCGCAGTTGGCCTTGAGCAGGAGTGCTTTCATATAACATTGTTGTCCACGTTATTGGTGCAGGCTGCAGGCATTCCCAAGAGGCAAGCGAGGACCATTGGCATTGCTGTGGACTACAGGCGCCTCAACAAGAGCGTTGAGAGCCTGCAGCAGAACGTGCAGCGGCTGAAGGAGTACCGCTCCAAGCTGATCCTCTTCCCACGCAAGGCCTCCAAGCCTGCCAAGGGAGACGCCTCGGTACGTCGTGCCCCCTTCTTGCTTGGTGCTGTAGTGTGCATGCGTGCGGTGGTGCCCGACTGGGCTGGTGCACTGACGGTCGGCGGCTGTGCAGGCGGAGGAGCAGAAGCTGGCCACCCAGCTGAAGGGTGTGGTGATGCCGCTGAAGAAGTCCACCCACTGGGAGAAGCCCCGGGTGCCCACGGAGGAGGAGAAGAAGTACTGCGCCTATGTGCACCTGCGGCAGGCCAAGGCCAAGGCACGTCTCTGGGGCAAGCGGGCAAAGAAGGCACGCGAAGCAGCCGAGAGCATGGAGGCCCAGGCTCCCAAGAAGGCCTGAAGGGGCTCCTCACAATAAACTATTCTCCCTCACGTGTCTCTTTTGTGAGTAGGCTACTGCAAGGCTTCTTGCTAGCATCAGGCAAATTTAATCTGCTGCAGGTGTAAAACTGCAGCTGACGCTGCTGTGTTGAATTGCATTACCTTAGCAAAGTGGTTCTGACTGATAATGATTAAACCCTTTTGGTTTTGCCACAAAAGTAATGTAAAATAACCTACCCTTGAGGTGGAACCAACCCAACTTATTTTCAAAGAACTTCATTTTCATGTGTATTTTGTTTCACAAGTTACAAGGATTGGTCTCTTCTCTTCCTTGCTGTGGTACTACAAGAGGACTTGTTGAAAGCAATCACTTGCCTTAATGCAAACTGCGTTATTGGGAATTTGTAGCCTAGTGAGACCATAAACTAAACGTTCAGCTTGCGGTACTTGCATTTAAAATATGGCTGCAATTGCTGGGACAATTTTATTGCCTGGGACCAATCTTGCAATGAACTAATAGCTCTGGTGGGCATGAGGCAAGCACTCGAAAGCTGTGCTTCACACTAGCCATGAAATTTGAGGATAGCCAACAACTTGCAGAGCTTGAAACCCATGGCATTAAAGTTTTGTCTGAAGCTCCTAATTTAACACCGGCTTAGGGTGGTATAGAACTGGGCAGCATCAACAAAAACTCAATTTCAGAAACTTTTGCTTACCTCAGAAAGGAGTGGAGGAGATATGGTTTGGCAGGGGCAACATTACGTTTGGGCCCCAATTTACAGCAAAGCTGTTAGCGTGGTGATGGTGTCTGACGCATGAGCACCACTCGCTGTACTGACTCATTGGCAAAGCAGCTCTGTACCACGATCCCAGACATGTTAGCGAAGTTACCATTGGCTGCATATACAGAGGTCAAAACTTGACATGCAAAAGCATGGCCTTCAATACGTGCAGCGCAGTGTGCTGATAGCCACCAGCATGATTAAGTGACAGCACTGCGGCGGCTTGGCATGTGGAGGCGTGTGCCGATGCTTCCGTGTTTCCCCCTTTTCTCCCCCCAAAACAAAGAAGCATCGCCAATAGCTTTCGCATGCCTAGGTGCCGCAGCGCCATCGCCTAATCTCGCTGGTCACTCCGGTGGCTATCACCAGGCTGTGCTGGATGTATCGAAGACCATGCGTTCATGCATTGTTAACAGTTTTGATCTCTGTAGATGACCTCTTGCTCGGATTGGCCGGTGATGACCACCATTGGGCCCATGGCCAACTTGCCAGTTCCTATTGGCAGTGATGTTGCCATGTCTGCCCAGGGGCGGTATTCTCGAGTCTTGTCCCTTTCAAAAGTGTCCCTTTTGGCAAGCCCTGATTGGCTAAAAGCAAACAACCGGAAGTGACGTAACGCAAGCGCGGCAAACCTACTGTCAACGCTCGCTACGTAACCGGAAGTACGTCACGAGGAAGGGGTGCAAAAGAGACAGTTACGAGAATACCGCCCCAGGTGTATGCTTTCGGAAGGGTGCTTGTGCATCTGACATCCCAGAGGTGCCCCCATAACTTGTTTCAGTGTGCAGGTAAAAACTGTTGGACAGTGTTGCATTGTTGGTACTTTGAGGACTGATTTTCAGGTTGATGTACTAAATATTTGTAAGTGTGTAGTAAGGCTTAACATTATGTAGCCCTAATATTGAGCCTGGCAAGGACCACAGTAAACACCCTTGGAGGTATACTGGCAAACATATCGCCAGGATTTCGCATCTCGTGAGAGCCCCATGCTCAGTGTTGCATGCCTGCAGAGGTGTATTGCCCAATGCTTGCCACCGGGTATTTTATTTTGCGAGTCTTGCATCTCGTAGAGAAACACATACCTGCAGAGGTTTATTGGTCAATACTTTCCCCCCGAATTTTCTGTTCTATCTAGGTGAAAAATCAGGTTACCAACATAGCGCTTACACTTGATGATGCCCGAGCCAAAGATAAATGCCACCTACTCTCTGGCGCAACACCAGTGACGGAATGCTAATCTTCACAGTTTACATTACCCCTGCAAAATCGAAAAAAAATCACTGTATGGCTGAGAGAAGAATGAGACGCCCGTGGCAATCGTAGGTAACTATTGTTGACATTGTAAAACACCACAACAAGGAGTGGCTCCTGGCCTTTGTCTTGGACAATTTGGGACTTGCATGCTACTACAACGACCCCAGTCAACCAACCACGCAGTGCAAATTGTGTTTGGCTTTGGCCTTGGCAATAAAGTTTGCCACTACCACTACTCGAAAGTAATAGATCATTGCACATCCCCGTCATCAGGTGGGGTGGTTTTGCAACAGCTTTGCTGGACATCAACTTTATTTTTATGGACATTATCTGGGCACGTCGTTTGGTCATGTCTCCAGTGAGCTGGTGTTAAAGCATGCTTTATAGTGTAATGTACGTTCCAAGCATATATGCATGAGATGTTCTGCATCACAAGCAATTAAAAACGGGCCAAAAATTTTGCGTCTAATATTCACGTAATGAAGGAACGAACTGTAGAGTAAGCAGCTTCATTGTCTCGCCATGTACTCTCTAATATTTTGTTCTCTTAAAAAATTCTCGGGGCTTCACTCTGGAATTATTGAGATGTGTCATACCAGCTTTTTAGGTGTCAAATCAAGGTACACTGGGTATTTCAACAAAATTTAAATTCTTTGCGGGCTCGAAAACTTCACTTTATGCATGTGTGTTTAGATGTCTGGATAGCCAGGTTTTTCATTTCAAACGTTATTTGGATCATGTAAACTCATGCACAACAAGGTAATTGACGTGTATTGTGAAGCCAATAATATGTTTCATCCTTACTGATGCACTTGGTGAAAACGGTAAATACATACCTGCCAACTCTCCCGAATTGTCCGGGAGACTCCCGAATTTTGGCAAAGTCTCCCATTTGTATGAATTTTATCTCGATACTCCTGAAAAGTGGCCTCCACAGCAGAGGTTTTTTTTTTTTTTCTAATTACGTGCGTACATTAGTTTTTCCTGCTGCAACAGTTGCATTGCTTTAGAAGACCACTCGCCACCGCACTTCTAGTTCCTTGTAATGATACCATAGAGTGCTGCTAAGTATATTCAAGGCACTATACCGTGCGCACCGCACCACAGCACGCAAAGTATACTGCAGTGCGTGCGGTATACTCCGCGCACCGTACGTCTGGGCGCTGCAGGAATATTTATTGCTTGCAAAAGCCGGCTGTGATATGCGCTCGCCGCTGGTGCAAAGGAAGACACGGAAAAAGGTCACTTCACAACTAAAGAAGTTTGGCGCTCTCCACTACACGAACCAGAAGTGGAGTTTCTCATTACGGAAAAACAAAGCAGCTCCAAATAAACACCCTTACCCCTTTCACGTGTGAGTCTCCAGTTTCAGCAATTTCTGCAACGCTAAAGTAAAAACAACATGACCCCACTCCCACTCCCTACCTCCCGCTGCGGTTGCGGTCTCCCGAATTTTTATATTGCTAGGTTCCCAGGTCTGTAAGTAGAAAACTAAGAAAGCAAAACTGCATACACCAGTCAATTTATTTGATGCTAGGCCTAGGGGAAGGGTTCGGATCGGGGTTGAGAGATGGGATGCTGGCAAGCCCACACCATGTGCTAGGTAGTATTAGTAGAGGGGCAGAAGTGACAGTTGAGGGGGTATTGGGGTAGAGGAGATAAGGTGTAGGATGGGTGTGTTGTAATAGGTGCTTCTAGTCAACGCCAGGTGAACGCTTCCTTGTTGGTTCGTCGAGGGTGGGGCGGAGGCAAGGTAAGGCAGAGACCGCGATAATGGTAAAGGATGTCGTGGTAGCTTGATGGAACAATGGGAGGTTGGGGAGACTGGGCCATGGGTCCCAACCCTGAAGGACGCGGACAGTGACATGAGCCGCCTCATTTCTCTGGAGGAACGAGTGGCCAGAGGTCCAGATGATGTAGAGGTCGAGTAGGGGGTTGATTGATGTACCGTAAGGCAGGAAGTGAGATGTGTCCATGTTGAATACTGTGACAGGCTTGATGGGAATCTGTGACACTTGTAATGTATTCGGAACCAGTGGTAGCGGTGAGGGCTATGGCCGTTTCTTTGGCAGTGGTGGGGGAGGTGAGGAGTGTGCCTTCGACTTGACAACCGTTAGAGCATATTGAGTGTGGCTTGAGGGGTAGGGGGCTGCGTCCGTATAGCGAGTACCTGAGTGAAAGTAGAATTTGGATTCAAGATGTTTAACCCCGGAGAGTCTTCTGCCTTTGTTATATTCTGGGTGCATATTATTGGGAATTTTGGATGCACAATGTGAGACTGCATTGATGACGGAATGCATTGAGGGGCTTGTGAAGCAGGTGGGGTCGGCTAACCGAGGGTCTGGAGGTCGTGACAGCCGGTGGTGGTAAGGAGGAAGTTGGCTGTTGTGTTGAGCTTCCATGAGTTCGTCGAGGGTGTCCTGAATTCCGAGCTGAAGAAACTGAGAAGTATAGGTTTGAATGGGGAAGGCAAATGCAGTTTCTTAAGCTTTTTGACTGAGTACATCGAGTTGCTCTTGTTCTTTGGTTTTCAGGGCTATGTGTGGGGTGGAATATGTGACGTGGCTAATTGAAAGTGCTTAAATTAGTTGGATTGTGTCGTTTTTGAGGCCTCGGCGTTGGTTAGTGATGCAGCGGATGGGATGGGTGGATTGGGCGGCAGTGGCTTGTAGCTTGGGAAGGACTGCGGCGCCAGAGCCGTCTTGATGGAATTGCACTCCAAGTATACAAAGAGTGATCACTTCAGGAATCGATGTAGAGTCGATTGTTGGTGTACCTAGGGTTGGGTATAAAAACCGGAGGTCACCCACGGGTACAATGAGGAGTGCTGACTTGCTAGGGCCACACCTGAGGCCTCGAAGCAAAGATGGTGCTGACGGCTTGTTGGAGTGTATCTTGTTGTGTGCCTGCCAGAAGAGCCAGCAGTGGCCCGAATGTTTAGATCATCCGCATATAGGGCATGGTTGAGGCCAGGAATGATTTGAAGGAGAGGTGGGAGCTTGAGGAGAGCGATATTAAAGAAAAGGGGTGAGATAACTGACAATTTTGGTGTTCCTTTGGAAAATGTGTTAAACGTGTCGTAGCAGTGGTCCGATACTAAGGTTGGTAGTGCGGTCGGTAAGAAATAAGTTTTTTTTTTTTTTTGACACCAGGTGATGCTGCAGTTTTATCGGTAACTGGTCTGTGTAGTTGTTATGTCTGCTGGGGCAAATTCTATTAACCATTATTATTATTCCGCCTCCTGTGCTTCGTAAGAGCTAATAAAACTTGTAGTAAAACTCAGGCGATTTTGTTTACTTGACCCGTTGGCCTAGTGGTTAGGAATCGTCCTTTGGAACCCACGGGGCTCGATCCCAGTGCTAAAAAGTTTACTTCGCCTGTTTTCCGTCAAACAAGGTAAGCCGCTTTAGAACTCAACAAAGCAAAGAAACGATCGCGGAAGCGTGACTAGCAACTGCGATGTTTAAACACACGTGATGTGTACCCAGAGAAAAACGTACAAAGGTAAACTTCTTACAAAGCTGCACTAAAGTGCACGTGCGCATACAAAAATTTCAAAATGGGTTGTTACTACTGAAGGCTTGCCTAAAATAGCGTTGTTCTACTTTTGGTTGCGTGCATGACCTTAAAATTTGAATTAACCGCCATTCTGCCGCAGACGTAAACATGCGCCGGCAGCCAGGTACCCGCTGTGAAATATTTCGAGGTAACATTTTGCATTCTTGCAAAATGAAGAGACGCTGCCATAGCCACTTTGCGGGAGCACTGTTCTTTTTCTTTCTTCCTTTTCCTTTTCCGCTTTTTGACGAGTCCTGTGCCGGCCACGTCACGGGAAAATCGGATGCAATCGGGTTCCATAAACGATCCCTTTCATCCTGCAGCCGCATCACTCTCGCAGTCGGGAGGTGCGAAAAAGAAACCTGCGAGGTCGCTGAAACCGCGCCTGATAATTCGTGCAAACGCAGGCAGAATGCACGCTGTGCGTAGTGAGCGCTAACGATACGGAAACGTGGCACACGTAGCGCACACGCGTACGTGTGAGCGCGCTTGCTTTGGCTGTAGAAAAGGACGTATTCCTCAGGTGCGTGCTCTAACCTCTCTGCGACTTGTTATGCTGTCTCATGCGCAAAGCATTGCAAATTATTGTAAGGTCGCGCTCAGTGGGTTCAACGTAAAAGAGCATGAATGCAGAACTGTAAACCGGGAGGGGAGGGGGGATGAAATGTCAGCCCTGTCGGTGGCGCGGCATTCACGATCTCAAAAGCGTTTTCTTGCAGCGACGTCGCGACGTATTGTACGCGGATAAACAGACTAACTGGCTAGTGTTAAATCTAATCGTGATAACAATATGTTTCCGTAGGACGATTCGCTAAGCAGTGGTAAGCACTCACCTCGCTCGCATTTATCAATGCTGGGCAGCACGACAACGCTGTTTCACCGCAGTGCAAGTGCGTAATGCAGTGAAGCAACAGTCGGGGGAGGATATTTTCGGTGCCTGTGGCGAGCTTCGTTCATGAAGGAAAGCGTCGCGAAAATGCGATAAGACAATAGCCGAAAATGGTATTCAATGTATGGACGCAGAAACGGTCGCTAAGCTGCGTGTGTAGTGTAGCGTCGAGAAATATGCGGCGCATTTTTTTAAATAAAAAGGGGCTTTATATTTTTAATTTAAAGTGAGCTATCCTCTACAATGGCGTTCCGCTACTGATCACGACATCCTGGGTTGCATTCCCGGCCGCAACGGCGTTTTTATTTATTTTTTTTGCTCAAGCAAGAAACAAGAACACCCGTGTGTACGAGATTTCGGCGTGCCTTAATTGAAGCCTGCAGGCATCGGCGCGTTCGAATCTCATAAAAAAAAGAGAGCTAGAATATGTCAATAATTTACATTATCGACTTCTCAATACCTGTAATATATCAAATTGAAAATACCTTGGATCCCTTCGTGTTGCTTCAGAGAGGGGCATTTTCACCGGAAGCCTAATTTTGGGATGGAAAAAACTGCTTGCGCGCGCTTTTTAAAGCATCGGGGCGCGGCGGCCGCGATCGTGGGGTTTTTTGAGGGGCCGGGTATCGCTTCCCGCCTGCTTGCCTTCGCAGCTCCCTGCTGTACTTTCACTCTCTGCAACCGCGCGCGATATTGGAAATATAAATTTCGTAAAAAGTGGAGTACTAGCTCCAACTCATCCTTCGTCACAGAGCATGATGTATGCCAGCCTCTGGATCCAAGCGAAAACTTCTTCCGCTTTAACTTTTTTTTTTTTTTTTTCCGGGGCTTGTGGGGAGCCCTTCGTGACTTCCCATTTTGGCATCAGACTGGTTTATAGCGACAAGAACAATGTTTTCTCAGCAATGCATGCGTGATGTTAGTGAAGCCCACTCTTCAGGCGACCGATGTCTAGCACAGACAATTCCCACTTCGGAGTTTCTGGAAGTCTTTGTTTGTGTGTTTGGGTATAGTCCGAGAAGCACCATTATTCCCGAAAACACGGTTGCCCCACCCCTCCCCGAAAACCCACTTTAATTTTGGCTCGTTAGGGAAAACATTCACGGGCACTAATCACATTGATAGATACCCCCCACAAGCAAATGCGTGGGGCGCCGGAACGAACACCAGACAATTAGGACGTGTCCCGTCAGATAGGCATTTCTGGCCACCCTCATTCACTCGGTATTTAATCATAAAATTCACATACGGGCAACCGTCCGGGCGCGAGAATGACTTTGAGTGTTTAGCCAAGTGCTATTGATTTACCGAATAATACATTTATTCATGATTGTGCAATTCCTAGTGATGGGGCAAGTGGATTTCAGGGTAGAGCACTGCACGGGCCCGGGCCGGCCCGAAAGCCCGGGCCCGACCCGGCCCGCGGGCCGGGCCGGGCCGCCCGAAGTCGATTATCGGCGGGCCCGGGCCGGGCCCGGGCTCAGTGCCGCGGGCCCGGGGTGGGCTCGGGCTCAGTGCCGCGGGCCCGGGCCGGGCTCGGGCTCGACGCCACGGGCCCGGGCCGGGCTCGGGCTTGAATTCTTAGGCCCGGCCGTTAATAGTTCCGACGTGAAGTGTAGAAAATAGCATAAAATTGAATATTCTGAGTATACTTTTAAGCGCTTCTTGGTGTTAGTTGTACACATTGTTTTAAAAACGTGTTTTGCTAGGGCTGATAGTCAGTATACTGTAACTTTAATGACATTTCATGTACTGCATCAAGATTTTATATTTTGGTGTATAACATATCAAAGATACGGTTACAAGGAATGCCCTAGCGGGGAAGGAATTAATTAAGCCACTTCGGAGCTGTGCACCTATGTCTACGTACGTGTATTTTAAATGTAGAACCAATCTAAATGCGGCTGGCGTGGCTGGAAATCAAACTCGCGTGCTAGAGAAGCGCCACCGCTTAACAACCACTCCAGGGAAAATATTTCAATGCACGCACATATTCGTGGATTCAAATGGAGAGCAAAAAATTTCATTAACACCAACTTGTGACCGAAAAAACCACATGAAGTTGCCAAGAGTCTGGTCATCAAAGGTTATGGTGTCTCTCGTGTAAGAATACGAGCTATTATTACGCCCATGTGGCGTGAACTGCAGATGGGGTGAGCTAAACTACGTGTACTTTTAAACCCTTATTTTTTGCGTTACAATTCAGGGCTTGCTTGTACGGATTAGATGCTCCGTCTGATTTCCCACTACGAAGACACTCGACCAAATATAATAAACAAATTTTCTTCAACGTCTAAGACCAGGCCTGGCCACACACATGCGGGCCCTCCCTAGGCTCAGAAAAAAAAGACCGTGCCCGGGCTGGGCGTGGGCTTGAGATGACGGGCCCGGGCCGGGCTTGGGATTGAGACGACGGGCCCGGACCGGGCCTGGGCTGGAGATGACGGGCCCGGGCCGGGCCCGGGCTAGGCTCACTTATGAATTCCCGGGCCCGGGCCGGGCCCGGGCTCGGTGTTACGGGCCCGGGTCGGGCTCGGGCTTCACAAAGCGGGCTTGGGCCGGGCTCGGGCCTTAAAATCAGGCCCGTGCAGTGCTCTATTTCAGGGTGGGGTGACAGTTCGTGATACAGGAATGGAAGGAAATGCTTCCGGGGTTTTCTCAGACAAAGCGGGCACTCGAGCAGTCTGCTGGTCGATCTCAAAGGTGCCGCTAAAATGTTTACCCATCGGCCGTAATAATTCACGGCTGTCCTTAAGCGAAGGCTCCCCCCCCCCCCCCGTCCTCAATTCCCCGTCCTCGAAGGCTCATAACAACACGTGGCAGAACATATTGCACGAAAACGTTTTTAAAGCCTATTTCTTCGGTGACCGTTCGCTTGGCAACATTGGTCGAACTTTGAGTGGCTCCATCCTTCACGCATTTTTCTCATAACCTGTAATCGTCCACTGGGTGGGAGTTTGTAATAATAATAATAATAATAATAATAATAATAATAATAATAATAATAATAATAATAATAATAATAATAATAATAATAATAATAACAACAACAGAGTTTTAGCACTCCGTATGCTCCGTGTTGCACCTGGTTACCGTGTTGACCGGGACCCGTCTGGGCACGTGCGCATTCGTCGCTGTGGGGTGGATTAGTTGCGGGCCAGCCCTCGCCATGCCCGTGCATTCGTCACGGTGGGGTGCGCCCTGCTACAGTGAACTAGAATACTTTCTAGTTCACTGTAGCCCTGCTTTCGCAGGCGCAGTCGGGTCCCAGTAAACACGGTAACTACGTAAACGACGGGACAGACGGACTGCTAAAACTCTAATAAATAGTTGTGGTGGTTGTTGTTATGATTTGGTACCCGTTACTGTGCCGTGCGATAAGACCCGACTGAGAGCTTTGCAAAGCTTATAAAAGTTGTTCAAAACAGCAGGTTTTTCCTTGATGTTTCTTATTTGCCGGACGTTTTCACGCGGAGAAACGATGTCGAAGAAAATGCGGATAATAAAAAGAAAGCAACGACGCTTATCGAGTCGTTTAGTGAACAAGGAATAAACACGAAAAAAAAAAAAAAAAACAGCAACACCGGGTTTACTATTTTGAGCGTTGCATAACATACAGCTTTTAAATTCTGCAACGTGGGTCAGCAAGGCGAGTTCTGAGATTCGCCCTTCATGCACGCAGGGACATCTTTACAGGAGCCATAAGACAGTGCGCGGTCGCAATCGCGCGACGCTAACAGGTGACGGAAAACGCGCTTAGGGCCTGTTTGGTTCGGCCGCGTTCTGAGGGCTTTCGGAGCATCGCTGCAGCAGCGTGAGATTTTCCCATGCGTTGGTCTGTGGAAATAGCCGTACATTATACAATTACGCGCAGCATCCGAAAGACGAGCGTGCGTGGGAGACAATGGGAAACTGATCCCGCTCGTTACCTGTGCATGCGCTTGTGACGTCACAGCAGAAACGGGATCTTCGCATCGACGTGCCTGCGCCGGCCCCCGCTACCATTCTGGACGGAAGGACCGAGGTGAGTGCTGGTTTCTTGTGGACGTCCACTTCGCAGCGCATAGGGCGTGGCATTCCAGCATTGATCTCTGGTTTTGTAATCCGTGGCCGATACTCATACAGCTACCATTCCCGCGGCTTCTTTGATATACCTGGCGCAATATAATCGAGCCACATTTCCACCCGTTGTGCCGAAAGAGCTTATCCACTGCTCCGCTTCTGGCCACTTAGAGTCACCGTCAGGTACCAGATATGCGTGGTTCAATAGAACACACCCGATAGAACACAAGCGATATGCGTAAAACGCGGATAATTCATAGCGCATTCTTTCCCTGGTACCTTTTTTTAAAGACGATAGTCTTTCTTGGGCTACTTAAACCCGAAACGTTTGATCTGTCTGTCTGTCTGTCTGTCTGTCTGTCTGTCCGTCGATTCAACCTTCCGGCCAAAAGTGAAGTGAATACATTAACAAGAGGTTGATACAGGCAAAACGTTTCCAAACCACTAAGTCTGGACACACACTTCATACTCGTCGACATTTTTCAGCAAAAAGAAAGCGTTAGGCATATTTGAGGCAAAACATCAATACATAAATGGTATTCGCAGTGTTCTTTTAATCAAAAACACATGGCTGTATGATTTTTGCAATAAAAGATAAAAAAAAGACGCGCTGAGAATAATATTTTAACCAAAATATACAAAAAAATGGCTAGCGTTGGAGCCCGGAGCTCGTGGTGCGTTCCAAATACAACAGTAACGAAAGGTTCCAATAAGTGGCCCGCGAGCAGGGGAACCTAGGAAAATTGAATTGGCTTGAGCAAACCTCCACCGTGTTTGTCGTGGGCGGAGCGAGTCGGGAGGGGAAGAGCGCGAGAGGTGGGCGGGTGAGACTGCAGGGGCGTCAGATGACTATCGTCTTTCGACAACATTTGCAGCGAAGTGAGCAGAGACGCGGCCATTTTTTTTTTTTTTTTTTTGGTTCAGCTAACTGGCTCTCGTCCGAACGCTCTAAACCTACCTGTAAGATGGCTGAATGGGCCATACCACGCCTGTCACCTAAGTGCTGCTCGAAGGCTCTAGGGCCTTCACACTTTGGATATCAGACTTTCTACAGTAGAACCCCGCTCTTACGTTCCTTAGTGGTATACGTTTTCCCGGCTCCAACGTTGCTTTTGTCTAGTCCCGGAGCAGCTCGCATAGAGTCCCATGTATTAAAATCCTCACTGTTACGTCGTGGCTCAGAGTACGTTCCCGGATCGGTCGTCGCAATCTGACTCACCGAAGCCCTCTGGGCAACATGCGCGGACCGCCATTGCTACGTTTGACGAGCCTTGGCCAGGCTTGACTACGGAACTGACTGCATGAAGCCGCACGCGGGTGCGATTCGTCACCGGCCCTATTTTACTCTATGCTATCACCACCATCACCGCGCTTACAACGGAAGTCTCACTTCGGAATGCCGGAAGTGGTCTATCCCCCTATTCCTATGAACTCTTTCCTCCCTATCCCACCTCCCCTACACCAGCAGGTGTTCCGGTGTCCGCCCCTAGGCGAGACAATTTACGCCTGTTGGTGGACCTTCCTTTCTTTCTTTTGCGCAATAAATACATACATACATACATTTCCGTAAAGCACCACCGCAAGAATAGCACGCACTCTCGTCGTCTTCGTGCGCTTCAAGCTTTGAGAACACCGTTGAACTTGCCACCGCGAACTTTGTCGTGCCTTGATGGTGTCGCAAAAACGGGAGGCGCTCTCCCTTCAGGAAAAGCTTGACATACTGAACGCAGTGGACAAGCAGCCAGTGTGGAAGAGAGTCGACATCGCTAGGAACCTTGCATTGCCGCGCGTGGTGTTTTCGAGCGATCGCAAAAAGCGGCAATCCTACATTCTCGAGTGTTTTAAGGTTCGAAAGCCAAAGTTACAGAAATACATGGTTGCAAGTCAAAGCTACATTGTTTTCGTTCATTTTCCAAGGTATCCTCACTGCCGCGTTTTCCTGGTTGTTACGTTTTGTTTTCCCGGTCCGGTGAAAAACGTATGAACGGGGTTCCGCTATATATTGCTCCCTAAAAATTCCTTCCCAGCAGTGCATTTGTGCATACTAGTGAAGCAGACTCTAAAGGGGCTCATTGTATAGCGCCCCGTAGGAATGCATGACCACGCATGGCCTTTGGTCATCATGCTTCGAAAGAAGTCTTCGCACAATACACTTATGTGTAGTACCGAAGCCGACTGTAAGGGGGCTGGTCGTAAAGCGCTCTATGGAAATACAGGGGTTTTTACGGAAGTATTTGAGATAAGGCCCTAGGCCTTTATGCTCTGATATCAAACTCCTTATGCTGCCTCTTAAAAAGTGTCTCCCCAGCAATGCATTTGTGTACTGCAGTGAAGCAGGATCTAAAGAGGATAGGTGTGGTGTATAACTCTCTATAGGGACGCAGTCTTATGCAGGTAGTTAGTAAAAGGCCCTAGGGACTTCGTACCTTGGAATCACACGGCTTATGCGGCGCAAAAAAAAATTCTTCTGAACTATGCAAGCATAGTTCTGGTGAAGCCGACTTTAAAGGAGCCCGGAGTCTAGCAGATACGACTCCCAGTTGGGAGTTTCTGCAATTTTGTGTGCGCGTGTGTGTTCTGGTATACTCGCAAAAGCACCTGCCTTCCCCAAAACACGCTTCCCCGCAATGCCCTCTAATGTCCAGTGTCCCTCGAATGTCCAGTGTCCAGTGTCCCTCCAATGTCCCTCGAATTCGACGACACAAAAAAAATGTCTGCGCTAGCTTCGACATCATGGAATGTAGGCACGGCGTCTTGCATTGCGTGACGTCACCGAGCGCCGAACAAATATTTTGGTCAAACCGTACCTGGCCTTCTTATCTGCCAAATTTTCTTTATCTATTTTTAGGCCCTGGGACTTTCATATCTCCATATACCAATACATTTTGCGTTGCCTCTAAAGATGTCTTCCTAGCAGCACACTTGTGTATACTAGTGAAGCCGACTCAAATGGTCTCGGCATGGATGGATACATGGGGTTGTGGGGTCTTGTGGAGGTAAAAGGCAGTAAAGTGTTTATAGCTTGGTTTCAGTCTGCGTATATTGCGCATGAAAAAAAATTAGCAGTGGCTTAGCTCGACTCTGCCAGGATATACGTAGCGCGAGCTAAGGTTCAGCTGGTTATTCTTAGCTTTCCTGGTTGTCTAGGATTAGCTTGATTATCATGCTTACTGCTGCTTCAATGACACACACACGGTATGCGCGTTATGTGACATGTATATTTATCAAGCGGCCCGCCGCAGCGTCACCAATCGCCCCAGAGCTCAGCTGGTTCCACAGGCGCACGCCGGTGTTGCTGCGACGGACGAGCCATCGGTTCCACACCCGCCCACCGCTCCCATGATCATCAAGTGGACCGGGCCGCCACGTGCGGAACGGAGGTCGGCGAAAGCGCTGGGCGCGTGGGGTGTGTGAGAGACGCCGGGCAGCAAGCAACGTTCTGTGCGCCGTGTGACATCACTGCTCCTCGCGCATGCTCAGCACGGCTCTCCAGGAGCCACGCGAACTGCTCAACCTCGGCCAGTGCAGCTCACGCTACAAAATGTCTTCCTAGCAATGTATGTGTGTAGCAGTGCAGCCAAATTTAGGGGCGCTCGGTGTACAGCATTCGACGATTCCCACTTTCGAGTTTCTGCAATTCTCTTCTTTGTCTCGGAATTGCAACAGGTCGCTCTGGTGGATTCCCGAGAGCCGACTGTCTATACGTGTTCAGGGCTGTGGCAGGTGAAAGCAGATTATCCCGGGGAACCATTACTACGTCGTCATATAGCTACCCGCTTGCCCATGTTTCTGTCCGCCTGCTCGCAAGAAGCCGTGAGTTAAACTTGCTGGCACGAAGCGCGGTTGTCTTTTTTGAAGTTTTTATTGAAAACTTCAGCCGCTCAATCTAGTAACGTGAGTGTAGCATGTTTCTACTCCCTCGCGGTCGTGTATGGGTGGACTTGCATTTACGCTCCCCTGCAGTGGTGCGAGGTGAGGTTACGTCGAAAAGAATCCAATCCCCAGCACCCTAAGATGTTCGCTGATGCGTACATTCTTCCTCGCGCAGTGCCGAGAAAAGGTTGGGGGAACGACGTAGAATCAGAATGTTGGAATCTTGAGCCGCCATCTGCCAACGCCACTTCAAATATCGCTATTAAGTCAACCGCATCTTCTGTTCTCATAGGGAGATTGGGAGGGCCTCTAAAGCTGCCAACATGCCAAGTGCCGCGATGTCACCATAAACAACATGACAGCCGCGGGCACTTACAGCGACTGAACGAAAACTTGGCCCCATTCAGGGGTGGATTTGTGGGTGCGCTCTGGGGGTTAGAGGGAAAGGGGAAAGGAACACCACTGGTTTCCTAGAGAGTCGAGGTTCCTTGGATTAAATAGCGCCTGAAAACTGCCCACTAACATCTCTATTATCATGCGTGCAGCTGAACCAATCCTACCTTCAAGAACTACAAAAAAAGATGCTTGTTTCTGTAAACTATACTGTTACGGGATAGGACTATACTTCAATATTTTCGAACCTGCTCATTCGGTGCTCTCGAGGCTACTCTTTCAATTCAAAATCGAATGTGTTCCCTGAACTCATTCGATCACCGAGTGCTGTTCGCGACGAATTTCATCCGGTATCCTCGTGTAGCGCCCAACTAATGACATTAGAAGGTTATGTCATTCGCTTTAAATGTCATTAGGTTTGCCGTGTGGGAGGCGTATAAGGCTGCTAGCCTATGTGAACACTGAAACATTAAAGCACCGCGGAAGATGAAGTAGCCAGAAGTGACAGATAAGAAGTGTTCGTATACACATTTGTAAAGAATTAACAGTCGTTAAGTGGCAGCTTTAATTTAGCTTTACTTTAATGATAAGCATACCGAATATGGGATTTTCGAAAACCACCGAGCCTTATTTTTTAAAACAAAACTACCTACTAAATGCTGAAACAGCTAGAATTACAGAAGGAATATTGTCTGACAAAGAGTGTCATTCTTGCCATTCGTCTCTGGTTGCGCTATTTATTCGTCATTTATTCCACAAGAAGCTCTTACAGAGAAGTGTAGCTTTTAGCGAGAAACTTGTGCCTGCGTAGTGATGCACAGTAGCTTCACGTGGCAGGCATCGCAGGCATGACTTGCTCCCATGGATCCCAGTTCCTTGCTTCGAGTAAAGTTACAGCACGCTGTCAGAATGCCTGGGTAGAACATAACAGATCACGTCACTTACAAATAACGCAAAGGCTGCAAGCAAATAGTGAACACTAAAGTTTGTTATCAAACAGGGATAGGACAGGCAGCAGCTACTTGCTTTTAGGTTCATATGAGAATACAATAGCTCGAAAGTGTCGACTTCTGGGCTGACATAGCTAGATAAGGCGTATCAGTTTCAACATACATATTTGGGATGCGAAGGTTAATACGCCAGAAACCAAGTACAAATTCAGTAATCTATACCGATTTTGTCAACCAATTTTAGTCGGATTTGCCCGTACACATTAAAAATAAAAACACATTAGAAGCATCGACCCCATGTAAGAAAAATATTAAGGAATACAGAATAACGACAAACATGCATATAGGAAGTTTCTGCAGGGTGCTTGACGCCGTAGTGAGATCAAGACTTCTTTGCACACGATTTTTGTGGTTCTCCCCTACGGTGCTTACGATCACCACGCCACTGAGTATGCTCTCTCACACGCTGCGGTGGCTCAGTGGCTAAGGCGTTGTGCTGCTGAGCACGAGGACGCTGGTTCGATTCCCGGCCGTGGTGGCCGCTTTTCTGATGGAGGCGAAAAGCGAAAACGCCCATGTGTTCGAGATTTCGGCGCACGTTAAAGACCCCCGGGTGGTCAAAATTAATCCGGAGCCCTCCATTACGGTGCTCCTCATCACCCGCGTAGCGTCGGCGCGTTAAACCCCATAATCACTGATCAATCAGTATGCTCTCTGATGAGCAATCTACGTAAAACTGACCATAGAAAGAGAGATCCTCTGACAGGTATGTTCTTGCTCCTTCAAGATTTATTTTTAAGAATTCTGAATTGAGTTTAGGCAATTGTATTAGTAATATTTAGGCACAAAAATCACTTTTAGCGCTTATTCCTTGGACCTGAAAGATGTTAAAGGGACAGGGCAGTATTCGTAAATATTGTGAGACTACTTGAGCGAATTGAAGTCTGGAATCTCTAGGCCATGTTGCAACCATTCTGGGCGCATTTACGCGAATTTTTCAAGTAGGAAAATCAATTCGAAAGTTCTGTCCCCCTCTCTGCTCCCTCCTTGCCGATTTCCTATGACGTTTCGTATGGCGCTCAATCGAGATGGCTTGGCTTCACTGCGCCTACTGCGCGGCTCGTCGACCTTCCGACAGAGTCAGTCGGCCGGCCACCGGCGGGTCGTCGCAATTCGTTCGCTCAGTTAAAACTAAGCCACGACAAGGTTTGTGCCCGGAAGAATGTGGCTTGAGTTTGTTAGCTTGTAGGCTGTATCAAGCTTAGTAAAGTCGAAGATGTCAAAGTAGCTACACAATAGCGCACATCTGATTTCGCTTCACATGGAGCTGCAAGCTATAGGAACGGTAAGCCTGTGTGACTGGTACGCTAGTAAGGCAAATTAAAGAAGGGGAAAGAGTGAGCGAAGTTCATATAGGAAATAAGGAATTAAAATCAATAGGGACTTTTATTGTCAAGTGTAAAACCAAGGTACAAGAATAATTTTTTTGAAGAGTTAACTAGCAGAACTAGCACACCACACATTTGCCATCGCTTTTTGCTGCCTTAAGGAACTCATTTGCTGGTGATTAAATATTTAGGGGAAGGCGGGGGGGTCTAGGGGAATTAGGGGGGTGGGGGCTAGGGGAAGCTTACTCCACAAGCGTTATAGAAGAATGCGTGTGGACACAAGGCACAGTGCGAATTAACAACACGCGCGTAGAGCTCCAAACCGCAGTGCGGCAGTTCAACTGTCAGCCTTGTGCCCACGCGCTTTTTATGCCCCGGTGGGTATACTACAGAGAGGAGGCAGGCGAGCTCCGAAGGTGCGACACAAACGCCACCCAGTTGAGCATCTCTGGTGGCGCGGAGGGCGTTCAGCACTGCGTATACGCCTCGGCTCATCGTTGCTCGCTAGAATCGGTGGTAGCAGGTTTATCCTGCCAATTTCTGAAGCACAACATGGGAATAGCGGGGAATGAAGATTCCTGAAGTATCACTAATGCAAGATCACAGATAACTTGGGAAGCTATGCACTCGTTGCACGGAACCGAAACCGACACTGGTTTGAACAACTGTCCAAAAGTAAACCACAACTACATTCCGACACACATGCTTGTTGCCAATAGTACTAGAATTTTTCCTAAAGAAAAAAAATAACATTTACGAGCACGAAAGTGTGCATGCATGACTAAATATCTTGGACATAGCCCAATAACATCGCAAGTGACGCGTCATTTCAAATCACAGCTGTAGTTGTTGCGGCCGCGGCAAATTTCGCATGGTATTATTTCTTCTTTCAGGCTTATGAATCAAATACTGCTTTATAAATCGGATAAATAATGAAAACCATGTTGCTTTGAGCCCGTCTATGCTATGCGAACACAAACAGAAGTTTCTCAAATTCACTTCAGTGTTCCTTTAAAGGGGCCATGCAGACAAAACACAAGTTTGGTTCATTCGATATATTGCTTCGTTAGAATCATACTGACACCACTTTTAATGCACACTTCGCTCAAGTAAGCTATATAACTAGGAAAAAGGCGAATGGCTATGCGACCCACTAGCTCATTCCCCGCAACAGCAGCTATCATGTCATATGCCCAGCTGTGCGATTGGCCGAGGCCGGCAAAAAGCAAACACAAATTAGGTAGGGCTTCTACAATTTGATACTACATAAGCGCATGTAACGCATCACTTTGAATTTTAACAAGCACCACAACTTATCACAACGACAATGTAACCTCGTCATTAGCTGGGTCATCATCCCGTACCTCAGATCTTTAATCCATACTTACATTTTATACTCAGACCTTTTATACGCCTAACTGCTATTAGCTGCGCCAATCAGCGTTATGCATTTTCATTACTTTCGTTTGATAACCCCACTCGGATTTACGACATCGCACTGCGGTTAGCCGTAACTATTTATTATGTGACAATTTGCTGGTTTTAGCTAGTGACTCTAAGACATTTGAGTTTTTCAGTTAAACCTCATTTTTGTACGTGGGCTATCTACATGTTCAGAGCAAGTGCGCTCAGAACATCTTTTGTGCGTTCGAGACATACGACCGACCGATTAATGGAACGACGCGAAGGCTCCGTGAGTTTAGATATTGTGGGCCTTTTATGATAAAAAAAAAAATGAAGGAAGCTCACATTAACGCGTAAGACTTGAAGGTAGCGAAGCTGTAAGCAACCTTCACGACCATCACGGAGGTTTAAGTCCAGGATTGCAGCCAATTTGCTTCTTCTTTGCTGCCACAACGACCTTTACTCCATCATTGTTGCTATAAGTGTGAGCTCCTTTCGTTTTTTTGGAAGTGATAATCACTGGACATCACCTTAGAGGGGCGTAAGCTATGACATGTGTTTCTTGTTCCGAGCAAGCGTTGCCACAATTACGGCGAACGCTGGATATTTTTTTTTTTTTTTGCCAATCTTGGCCACTCTCCTTAAGTGGGTATGCTTGGCTTTAGAAACGTGCGCCGGGGACGCTGGGCGGTCGACGCGAGGCACGCAGACACGAGCGCTGGGCATTTTCTTGGTATTTTTAACCGGGGATACGAAAAATTACGATTTGCTAAACAGCTTCCCTGTTAAAAAGGCAGGGGAAGTCGACGCTTTCCCCGTGTTGAGCCGCGCTTAGATGAATTGTTTGTCCGGCGCGCGTCCCTTCGATAAAGGCCAGTGTTCGCGGGCACTTGACGGAAGCGCGCAGCAGTCAGCGGCTGGGGCCGCGTTGTGTCACATGGAAGGAGCCGCCCCATATAGCTCTTGTCCACCAGCAGCCAGAGTAAAGGAAAGCGCCGTAAACCATCGCGTCGGGCCGCACGTGGTCTCGGTCGTGAAGTGCCGGTATCTCGCCGGCGTATACTCGTTGCTGCCCTTTGTCCCCGCTATCTGGCCGTTGGAAGAGAGGGCCTCATAAAAGGCTGCCCCAGAGAGCACAGTAGCGCACAAGCACCGCCACTGGACTTCCTCGTCTCGCGGTGAGTGAAGCGCAATCAGCGCGGCTACTGTCGTGCCCCGGCACCCTTCTTTACAGCGTTCTCTAATTCTCGCCGCCGCCAATGTTCGGTGTTCACGCACGGTGGACAGGCCGGGCTGAGCACCACGCCTATGCTCTCAGCGTGAACCTCCGCCGTCTGCTGCAGCGCGGTGGGCGTATATAGCGCTCGAGGGGGCGTGTTCGGCCGCAGCGGTCGCGCGATTGCGAAACGGCGTCGTATGCTGGTGCAGCGAAGTCCGGTTGGTGTTGGTTCTCAGCCATGAACGTGCTGGGGACCTCTAATGTCTTGAAAAAGTGAAGGGGGAGCCAACGGTGAAGTACGCTGATATCTGTCCATTATACGTCTGGCTTTCGCACGCAATTGAGGTGTTGCGCAGAAAACTAGACTTCAAAACACCTTGGTACGCGGTGAAGTGTAGCGTTCGCGTCAGAAGACACTTTTCTTCTGTTGACAGCAAGGTTTCGCGTAAAGGAGGAAGGGCGAGCGCTGATGATGCACTTGCGAACCCGCTGAAGTGTCCTCACGCATCCATTGGGGTCCGTGGACCACCATTAGTGAAGCACTGGTGTAAATTGACACGCAACATAACGCATATAACTTGTACAGTCGCTTTGGAAAGTGGCACTGCATGCATGGTGGTGTCATTGTATACCCTTAATTGTGTACGAAATTGAGCGCAAGTTGAACGGTCATGGGTGGTTTAAGTTAATCCGCAAACCTGCACTATAGGCTGCATCAAGTTCGAATTGCATATCGAGCTGGTCTCTTCACGCAATACTCGCTGAATGCAATGCCGACGCCAAACGCCATGTGTTGCGGGGAGGCGGGACCACACACGGTCCCCAAGCATACGAGTGCACGAGTGTGACGATTGGTTCGAAAACAGCGAGGTAGGATTTCGAAGCTGGCTGATTCCACGAGACATCGAACGTGCACGTACACGCGCATTTCTCGTGTGTTTTTTTTTTTTTTTGCTCGTATTGTTATGAGTTATGCGCGAGCCAGGTAATAGCCCAAAAGTGCAGACCATTTTCCTCTAACGTGTGTACTGCGCGAGAAAGAGAATTATAGGGTGGCGCAGGTGACGCACGGTTTCAGGTGGCTCTAGCTTTGCGCATGGCAAGGCGTAAGAGTTGTCTGAAATTTCTTTGAATCCAAAAGCTGAGCCAGATAGTAAGTGCAAAGCAAATTTGGCGTCCTGCAATGGACAAAAAAATGTTAACATGTTATGCAATTGGACCAGACGCTAAACTGTTGCTCACTTTCACAAAGCCTATCTCCGTAGCTGCAGTAGTGACCAACTTGTAAGTCGTTGGTAATGTCGTCCAGGTATTTCTGAATACATATATAAACAATCGCTTGTGTAGAAAAATTTAAATATACGCAAAAAAGATTGACTGTTGTGCTTTTTCCAAAAATGCGCAATTTTGAAAGTCAAAGTAAAAAAGGACGCTCTTGAATTTCTTCAAAACCGGGAAACTGGACTCCTAAAGAAGGACCACACTGAGAATGTTAGATAAAATAATCTAAAATAAAATAAATTAAAAGTGAAGTTATGACTTGTTTGACTTAGTTTCTGACTTGGCGCGTTTTTAAAAGATTACCTGTTTGCATTCTGCGGCAACACCAGGGGACGTTCGATCAACTTTTACGGCCTTCAAAAGAGGAATCCGCATGTCTAATTGTTTTATTTAAACAGCGAAGCTGTTTAGCGAATCGTTATTTTTCGTGTCCGCAGTTAAAAATAGCAGGAAAATGCCGAGCACACGTGAGCGCGTGCCTCGCGGCGACTGCCCGGCAGTTAAAAAACCAAGAAAACGCCACGCGCTCGTGTGTGCGTGCCTAACGACTACCGCCCAGCGTCCCCGGTGCACGTTTGTCAAGCCTAACATACCCACTTAGGGAGATTGGCCACAAAAAAAAATACTCCAGCGTTCGCCGTGATCGTGGCAACACTTGCTCGGAACGAGAAAGACGCGTCGTAGCGTACGCCCCTCCAAGGTGGTGTCCAATGATTATCACTTTCAAAAAAATTAAGAAATATTACGCTTATGACAACAATGATGGAGTAAACGTCACTGCGGCAGCGAAGAAGAAGCAAATCGGCTGCAATCGTGGACTTAAATCTTCGTGATGGTCGTGAAGGTTGCGTACATCTTCGCTACTTTCAAGTCGTACGCGTTAGTGTGAGCTTCCTTCACATTTTTTTTTTTAATTTGCGATGTATTACTGAATATGCGCCACCATAGCTTGTATGCTTGTGGCCAAGAGGCGGCAAAAAGCGTACCTTGCGGCCGTCACTTCTCGTTTAGCGGAAAAAAGGACATGCAGTGGAACAAAATAGAGTTTTCTGGCTGTCGACTGCCGTCAATGCGTGCCGGGAGGGCACAAGCGCGCGTGTGGGAAGGCAGTTGCAGGGCGATTTCAGTGCTTTACGGTAATGGCAGCAGCAAGCAATCTTCGGCTTGAACATCCAGATCGCTTTATGATCACGTGACGTTTGCTCGGTACTCGATGCGACGAGGAGCCGGTCTCCGGCTGTCGACCGAAAGCAGGATATGCGTGGCGCAAGGGGGGTCGCGAAAAGGGCGCTGCGTCCATTCGTTGGTGCAGGAAATGAACGCGCCGTGTCCATGAGCAAGCCTGTGCATCGTTGCCCGTTTGGGTGCGCAAACATCCGTCGGCGTGTTCAGGATTGTCGCACGTTCCTATATTTGCTCGCTCTACTTATTGTAAGTGCACGGAAGCAGATGCCTCGACTTCTTTCTGCGAGGAATCCGTATCGAATTGTCCGACTAGTGTCGCGCGACGTGACGCTCCCGCTCCCTCTAGAACTAGCCCAGTAAGGCAGGGCGCTAGTTCACTTAGCGTGACAAGCTCTCCAAACAGCTGCTGGTGGTGGTGGATAAACACTTATTAAAATGGAAAGAGAGTGATGGAAAAATGAAGATGTAGGAGGTCAGGGGCAGAAGCACATGTTTAGGGCTCGCTCCTGAGGCTGAAAAACCAGTCGAGTGCAGGAATGTTCTATTGCAATATAAAACCGCGAAATTTGAAAAGAAAAATGCGATGTGCCTGTCTGTGCATACAGACGCCTGATACGCTTTTTTCAGCTTTCAACAATGATCGAAAATTCACTGTTCAATTTGCTATTTTACTATTTCATTACTGTTTAGTGATACGGCAAGTAGTGGCCTGAAAGGCGATGTTGGGCACCTTCAACTCCGTGACCAAACCGCCGCGAGGGCATGAAACTCCGATTTCAGCCGACTACACGGTTAAGCTTGGTGTAATGTTTTCTAAGGCTGCAGGTTTTAGAACACGAGTCACAACTGTTCTCCCGAACCACACTCCTTCCGTTTGTGATTTATAGGTTCTCCAGCACTCCACTGACAATGCCAATCTTTGTGCTGCCAAGCCCCAAGGACGCGGGTTCGATCCAGGTCGCGGTGGCTGCTTTTCTGACGGAGGCGAAAGGCAAAAACGCCCGTTTGTCGAGATTTCGGCGCATGTTAAACATCCCCAGGTGGTCAAAATTAATCCGGGGCCCTCCACTACGGCGCGCCTCACAACCCAGGTGTAGCTTCGACACGCTAAAGCCCACAGTCAACTCCAATCTTCCATTTGACTCTCCCACGGAACACCTTCACTGTTAAGGAAAGAGAAGAAAAAAAGGAGACGGATATGATGGTGGTCATATAGTTGTCGAAAGAGCCCTGATGGTGGCGAAGGAAAATAGAAACAAAGTGCACGATATAGCCACACGGCAGGGGAAAAGCGAGAAAACGAACACGAGTGTAAACGGAAAACCGCGGAGAGAGGAGGAGGAGGCAAAATGCTTTATTGAGCGTAAAAGAAAAACGAAGGAAGGTGGGTGGCGTGATCAGGTGATCAGTTCAGGTGCGTTTCCGCAACCCGGGTAGCCCGGTTGTTCAGGCGTTGCTGGTCCTCCAGGGGCAGCTGGCCAGCGCACAGTCCCACATGTCCGAGGGGATAGGGAGGGGAGAGGATCGGGGTGTAGAGGACAGAACCACACAAGATGGGCTGTAGGGGCGGGGAGGCTGCAGGAGTGCCAGAAGTAGGTGAAAGTGGTAGCTAGGTGAGATGTACGAGAGTATGATGGAGTTGAAATACGTGCCGGTCCGTAACTGCGCCGCATTTGGGCCTCTGCAGCAGTGGGCGACGGGTGGGGAGGGAAAAAATTAAGTGATAAGTGAAAGGATGTGCAGTATACAGGAATTGTATTTGTTCCCAAAGCCATACCATATTTACGTTGCCGCAATAAAAATTCATAATGGATATCCTCCTGGTACTTTCACCATTCCACGTTATGCGGTTGCCGCGTGGCTCGCTGGCGGGACGAAGAGAAAGACGACGTGCACCATTGTCTGTTCCGCAGCCGCCATATTTCTGGAACAAGGACCATAACCACAGTTGCAATTTTCAGCTTTTGTGAGCAGTTTCACTCTGCAACAACGACCATTTCCGTGGCACCTGCTTGCTCCCGTTCATGTCAGGCTATTTACCCGTTCACCCCACGTCAAATCACCGGGAGCGCATGGATGAATCCGACGGCGACAACGACAAGACAGCATTTTTACAAGCGCAAGACTGGAAGGCGGTGCACGTGGTAGCGCTGCAGTGACGCCCGCTGCAGACCTTTCCTGCTTAGACACACTAATGGACTCACCGTATCTGGAAAGGTCGCATCGCTCTTCGGGAGGCTTCAGACACATTCATAAAGAGCCTACTGCGCCCTGACTTTGACGAAGGTGAGCACATCCGTGATGAGCTGGGCGCCGCCGTCACGCGCAAGACAAAACTGTCATTATCCGTTGCCTTACCGTCTCTACAAACCTCAGAGCTCAGAGCGGGTGACTAGCTCTTCGGGGATAATTTTGACAGGCCCGTCCGGTGTCCAGACATTCAAGGGCATACGTACCTGGACTTTACCGACCATGACCCAAGCTGTAATGCGGCGGTAACTGCGCTACGGCCACACGCAAAAGAAACCTGCCCTCGTCCGTGGAAACCTCGGAGCTCGGAGCGAGCAACTCGCTCTTCGTGAGGCTCCCGATGGGCCCATCCGGTCCCTAGACTTCGAAGAGTGCATGCACCCGGATTGAGCTGCAAGGCGGCTGTGACTGTGCTGCGGTCACGCGGAAAACTGCCGTTCCCTTGTCTGGGGCGTCGTCGTCTCTGGAAAGCTCAGAGCTCTAAACGAGTGAGTCGCTCTTTCGCAGAGGCTCCCGACGGTCCCATACGCTCTCTAGACATTCAGGAATGCATGTACTTGAACGGTGACGACACTGAACGCAACCATGCTGAGCTGCAAGGTGGCGGTGACTGATTTGCAGCCACGCGCAAACACCGGACACGGACTCTTCGCCCCTGGAAATCTTAAGCCGGGGAGCAAGCAACTCGTTCTTTTTCGCATAAATTTCCGATAGTATATCACTAGGTATGAAAGTGCATGTACACTGACGGCGACGGAGCGTGACGCGCCAGAAATTGGTCGCGTCGTAAATCTGGGGAATGAGTTGGGCTGCTTGTTCGCCCGCTCTGACAAGCCTGTCTTCGCTTCTTAGAGGCGAATAGCCCGCTATTTCGTAAACGATTGCGACTTTTTTTTTTTTTTCGTAGCGTCTAGCGCTTGCCTGCTAAACGAACTTTTAGATTACTCCCGCGGTGCTGTTCGCGTGTGATGACAATTGTTGCACAGCCCTTGAACGTTTAATGTCTCCGGTGGTTGTATGTATATGCATATTTATTGTCTTGATGTCTTTTTTTTTTGCGTAAGCAACACCATTAACAGACCGTAGGTGCAGATTATGTGATAGAACTATGTCAGGAGTGCTAAATTACACGTTACTGCTTAACACCCTAGCGATGGAACATATAAATTACCTCGATGTTGGCGGGCTTGATACGCACCGCTTGATATGCAGACATTCTACGTACGCAGAAGGCTTTTTTGTTTTCGCGCGTCGTTCGGCGTAAAGCGTTTCAAAAGGTTGAAAAGTTAGTATGAGCATTAATGTAGCGTAAGCAGGCACTAAGAATGTTTTCAAAACCAGTGAGGGTTTACCATTGTGTTTTAATTTGATGAGCATTTTGATGTTCGCCGAATCACTTGTCGATTGTGGCTAACCAAAGATGGGGCTTCTTTTATTCATTCCTAACCTTTTATTTTTTACGAAGTAGCTCTTGCCCACAGCATGTCCGCAAAAAAGGGAGGTGACTTACCCTTATAAAGCCGTCAATTACTTAGAGTAGGAAAATTAACGTGTTACCAAACAAGCCACCGAGCTAAGAAGCCTATCCTCGAACTAACTTATCTGATACCCCTGTCACATGGCCGATCTAATGACATTTAGAACAAATGTCATTTGCTCTAAATGCCATTAGTTTGGCGCTACACGAGAATACCGAATGTAATTTGAAGGCGAATGGAATTTAACGGATAAATGTGCTTGGGGAGCTCGTTCAGCGGCCAAATGAGTAGCCTCGACAGCAGTGGCGCATCATAGACAAAAAGTTCAGTAATAAACCAAATACTGTTTCTAAAAACTGTCGGTAAACTTAGTTTCCCCTTCATATTGTTTTTCAAATAATGAAAGACAAGTACTTGCCAAAAAATATCTCGTCCCCAGCCTGATACGGATTTTTTGCGGACTTGTCTCGGCATGTGATGTCTGCTTATGTCAGGTAAAGCGGTGATTTTCTTCTATTTTTATTTAAAAAACAAATGTTTGTTTGGTTTTAAAAAAAACTATTATGTATAAAAAGATTTTAGACGCACTTCAAGTATAAATTTGCGAGCTTGCTAATCGTCACCGCCATCACTATCAAATGACATTTGTTTCGCCGTGTAGACTCGCACGGCCAAACCGAATGTCATTGACAGCTAATGTCATTCACTTTGAATGACATTGGGTTTGTTGTGTGATCGGGGTATAATGCCATGTTCAGACTACCGGCTCAAAAACCGTATCGTGAGCTATGGACGTAAAAAAACCGTGTGTCACGCAGTTAAATTAGCTGAAACGTGAACTGACGTCATTCTTTAAAGATATTACGACAGTTGCGGCAACACTCTGAACCCGGCCTTACCCTCATTCGCAAGTGAACTAATTTAAGATAGCAAAATTTCCACTCTGCACTTTTAGCACATTGACGGCAACCTCCAAATTCACGCGATATTTTTGGGGTTTAAAATGTATTTGACCGGGTTTCCCATAATTATCTCTTGTTTAAGATATCCTCTCATTACATTCCCCTAAACATAATGCGTTGGACAGAACACATTTTTACAAGATCGCATGTCCGAATCGGTGTGCACTGCATCTTTGGAGTGACCAGCCCCTCAACATCACAAGATATGTCTAGGGAGCTTTGCAGGGTCTTCCCAATCCCCACATGGGCATGTCTATATACGATATATAATTTCGGTGATTGTAACTGACTGGTTATGATTTCATATCCTGGATTTGTAGGGCACGGTTCCGACCCCCTGTACTGACGAGCAGTTTATTTTTCATAGCCTACTTGACGTTTGTATTGTATTCATTATCTACAATTTACTTATGAAGTTTCCACTTTTCATTAAAGTTGCACTTTTAGCACGTATCGTGCTACAAGAGCACGCACCCACACGCACCGAAATGTGCATTCTAAAGACATGTCATGCCTAAAATGTTTCACTTTTGTCTAGCTACCTGTATTGTCGCACTGAAATGGTAAGAATATGCGACCACGAAGTGGGAGTTTCCAGTGTGGCAGTATCGTTGTTTGCTGCGATACCATTGTCTACGCCATATCTTTTACTGCTCCATTGTTTCAAAATGGCGTGAGCGTAGCCTTTATCTTATAATACCACTAGGCAAGTTGCGGTGAAGTATTTACTGCCGCCGCCCCGCGACAACCCTCGGAGTGGTGCGCGTTGCTGCGCGCACAATTGTAACATGAAGCGTGCTCTGCCCATTTGCCTTGTTGATTGAATGATTGTAGGGTATAACGCGCCGACGCAACGCAGGCGATGAGGCGCGCCGTAGTGGAGGGCTCCGGATTAATTTTGACCACCTGGGGATCTTTAACGTGCGCCGTAATCTCGTACACACGGGCGTTTTTGCTTTTCGCCTCCATCAGAAAAGCGGCCGCCGCGGCCGGGAATCGAACCCGCGACCTCGTGCTCAGCAGCGCAACGCCTTAGCCACTGAGCCACCGCGGCGGGTCCATTTGCCTTGTTACGCAACTGTTCGCTTACTTCCGGACTCCTGAGTAGGGGTTATATGACTTAGGCAGAAGACCGCACTATGGTGAAGTATAATTCGGGCCTTGACGCTTGTTTGAATAATTCGCGGCAGCACTTTTCAGATATGGCAATCGAAGTAGAACTCGCTGTTATTGTCGAGCGTGTTGACGACTAAGCACTGAACATTGCTCTCTCTCGCTCGCACTGTGCCTGCGTCGTGTCTTCGGCTATATTGAGGGGCTGTATGTGATATGCGCCTCGAAGACCGCTAACGTAAACCAAATCGAGAGAGGCCCCGACAGTTACCCGACAGTGCAGGCCGATATAAGCACCGCACGCTGATGTTTGCACCTCACCATGCAGAGCCAAATTACGCGTCGTAGTCATTCCAGGCGTCATTTTTCGGGTTCGAAGTAACGAGCTTGCAAAGGCCTCCATTCGGCGAATGCGATTAACTTGATCGCCAGCGCCCTCTCGCCGAGATACCTCTACCCCCCAAGGGTTCTTTCGCGACCGTTGGTGTCAACAGAAAACTCCCGCGAACAAATAAAAGAATTTACTGGCACCGCCACGAATCGAACCTGGAACTAATGGAGTAACAAAGCCAGAGCCCGTTGTCTTACCGATTTAGCTACGAGCCCACACGGAGTCGGGGAAGACAAGTGGTGCACTCACCAAGCACATCTACGGGTTTACCCCCTGCGTTCTCGCTGAATGCCACGCGATAGCGATTGAAGGAAGCTCGCATCAACCCATGGCATCTCACTTCTAGTACGTCAATGTGCTTTCGATTAATTCAAACTTTTTTCCTCTCGAGAATCACTTACGTCAACCCCCTGTCTTCTTCTGTGCAAGGAGGACATAGCGATGCTTTATATAATGATTACAAAGGCGATTGAGCAGGCCATTGGTCTTCCTGTGAGTGAGTCCACACAGAGACTGCTTAGCACGGGACTTCACTACACGGTGGAAGAGCTGATAGAGGGCCATCTTTCTAACCAGAAGCTCCGTATGAGAACTGCGGCGGGTCACTGGACAGCACAGAACGTCCCCCGCTTGATGTACTCCCGGACTCTTGGCGACAAGAACTAAAGATGCTCCCTTTGCTCAGAAATATGAACCGCTCACACGGCAAGGGTCGCACACGGTAGGGATCATGCAGTTATCTACACAGACGCATCCCAATATCGAGGGCAGCAGTACGCCATCATCGTGGCTACCTCCAGAACCAACCTGCTTGCTTGTGCCTCACTCAATTACCGAATTCATGAGGCAGCAGAAGAGGCAGCCATCGCTTTGGCTCTCACTCAGATAGGGGTTCGTAAGGTAGTCATCGATTCCCAACAAGCCAACCGGAATTACCATTCGGGTTTGGTGTCCCGACCTGCACTGCGTGTGCTAAAAAACCACTCCCCAAATCGTTCCATTCAGCTCATCTGGACACCCGCTCACGGTTCCATGGAGGGCAAAGAATACGCCCACCAAGCCTGCACTTTTACCCCCCGTGCTATGGAGCTGCACGAGGACACTCACCCGCTTCTCTTCCCACTCCCGACGTGTCTTCACTTAATGCACCCGAATCGCTACGACGCTGAATCCAAATTTTGCTCAGAAGTAGGAATACTCTGCCACGTAATCGGGGTATGCGACTTTAGCCCTGAGCACCCTCCTCTCTCTCCGTCAACTACCGAGCAACAGCAATGGGAGATGCTGCTGTCCAGCCCCGCTCTGCCTACCCAGCTTCAGCTGGCTGGTGTACAGAGCACAGGCGGTGCGGGCTGAATATGGGCTACAGTGAAGAAGGAGCCACTCCCCTGGGCCGCACTGATCAGGGCCGTTCAGAAATCTGAATAGAAGTATTTCCTCCTCCTCCTCCTTCTGCTGCTCCTCCCTCGTCTATGCCGCCAATCTCGTCGCCTCCGTCCGCGACGGCAGAGACGGAGAAGCGAGATCGTCTAACACCGGGTTTGAGGTTTAATTTAAAAAAAAAAGAGTTGCCCCTCATGTGCTACACCAACACAACTCAACCAACCACCGTTCATGCATCATGCATTAATTTAACCTTACCAAGAATATCTCTTTCAAGTAATAGAGGGTGCGGTTAAGTGCATTTCACTTCTCTCTGGTTTCACTATTTGTAGAACGACGTGAGTGAATTTAAGTGACTTCGTATGGGTAATCGTTGTGGGTGCCGTTTACAGCTTTGCTTTCCAACCACATTCGCAGGGTGGATTGGCGCTAATTTTTTCAATACCCATGATTATTCTTACTGCAAATGTTCGGTTAGGTCAACTCTACGAATTGTATTCTACCCTTACAATTCTACGAATTGTAAGAGTGGTTTCGTATCTCTGTTATCGGTTTAGGTGCGATCACATTTGATTAATATTCTTCATCGCACCGGAAATGGCTGGAATGTATACGTATACCTCAGAACGGAATGTCACATGGTAGCTTTGATCGTTCGCATGGAATACCGGGTGCTGGATGAGGGCTGGTCGATAAACAGTGTTTATTGAAGCCCAAGGGAAAAGTGCTGCGATCGCGGTGACCCCTGCCCAGCGCACAACACCATAGTTTCTTACAAGCGGGAGTATCCAAAGCGATGGCAATATTGGAATACCAAGAGTGCCTTCCCCGATTCTAGGCGGGCAGTTTCTCCTAGCGAAAAAATAACGGTATTATGTATGCTACGGTGATAACTGTCAATAGTTTGTTATAAGGGACACTAATACTCGGCGCGGGGCGGAGACTGGGTGCCTATCAATGTGCCCATCGCCGTGCGCTCGTCGACCCGCACCACAAACAACAGGCTTTTGCAAGTTTGAAAGTTCTGGGAATCTAGCCCAGAACGTTTTTCTTCTCAAGCTCAGATGTGACAGATTTCCGACATGAAGAGGCTATTTCCCGCTGTACAGTATTTGAATGGGCGGATTTAAACGGCAGCTATGCTAAGGAAAACACAATGTGGCTGTCTACACGCATGTGCACGCGCCTGACACGCTTTGTTCAGCCATCAACAATGATAAAAAATCTGCACATTGTGCACGTCGCTTAGTTTACTACCTCAATTACTGTTCAGTGACACGACAAAGAAGTGGCCTGAAAGACGATGAAGGGAACGTTTTGTTTCTTGGCCAATCCGCCGCGAGGGCACGAAACTTCTAGTTCAGCCGACTCCCCAGCGTTATTCCGTTTCGTAAACGGTACAGAAGTTGAAGCATCTACTGTTCTTGGTGAAGATTGGTGTAATTTTTTAAGGCCACACGTATTAGAACACGATGCACAGCCATTCTCCGGAAACGTACACTTTCCGCTCGCGATCTCGGTTTTTCATCACAGCATCGACGGGAAACGTCGACCTACCATGTGACTCTATGGAATATCTTCAATGTTGAAAAAAAGAGATGAAGGAAAAGTGGCGGAGATGGTGGTGGCCATGTTTCTCAAAAGAGCTCTAGCAGTGACGAAGGAAAATAAGATCATATTTTACGATACAGTCAGACGAAAGGAGCCGACAAAACAAAAAACTAGGGAAAACAAAAAAAAAACCACGAAAAGGAAGAAAAAGAGAGAATTACGTGATAAGTAAAGGCTGGACAGTACGGGAATTGTATTTTTCCCAAAGCCATAGCAGATTTACGTTGCCGCAATAAAAATTCATGATAAATATCCTCGTTTAGACTCACTAATCCACATCTGCGTGGATCGTGGACGGGACGAAGAGAAGAACGACGTGTACTAACGTGTCTGTTCCGCGGACGCTTAGTTTACTACCTCAATTACTGTTCAGTGACACGACAAAGAAGTGGCCTGAAAGACGATGAAGGGAACGTTTTGTTTCTTGGCCAATCCGCCGCGAGGGCACGAAACTTCTAGTTCAGCCGACTCCCCAGCGTTATTCCGTTTCGTAAACGGTACAGAAGTTGAAGCATCTACTGTTCTCGGTGAAGATTGGTGTAATTTTTTAAGGCCACACGTATTAGAACACGATGCACAGCCATTCTCCGGAAACGTACACTTTCCGCTCGCGATCTCGGTTTTTCATCACAGCATCGACGGGAAACGTCGACCTACCATGTGACTCTATGGAATATCTTCAATGTTGAAAAAAAGAGATGAAGGAAAAGTGGCGGAGATGGTGGTGGCCATGTTTCTCAAAAGAGCTCTAGCAGTGACGAAGGAAAATAAGATCATATTTTACGATACAGTCAGACGAAAGGAGCCGACAAAACAAAAAACTAGGGAAAACAAAAAAAAAACCGCGAAAAGGAAGAAAAAGAGAGAATTACGTGATAAGTAAAGGCTGGACAGTACGGGAATTGTATTTTTCCCAAAGCCATAGCAGATTTACGTTGCCGCAATAAAAATTCATGATAAATATCCTCGTTTAGACTCACTAATCCACATCTGCGTGGATCGTGGACGGGACGAAGAGAAGAACGACGTGTACTAACGTGTCTGTTCCGCGGACGCCATATTTCTGGCACAACCACCATAGTGTTCGGGAGTAATTTTACTCTCGCAGGACGAATATTACGTGTCACCTGCATGCTTCCGTTCCTGTCAGGCAATTTCCCCATGCATACGACAATGAAGCCCCGGGAGGGCATGGAGGAAAGGGGCGAGTCGACCTCACCGGAGATCGACAACGCAGTGAGGCGGCGGTGACAGCGCTGCAGTGAAGCCCTCGGTAAACCTGTTGTCGCCAGTCTTATCATGGACTCATTGTATCTGAAAAGGTCGCATCATGGAGCGAGCGAGTTCTTTGCCGAGTCTCCTCGTTGTCCCTTCGAAGAATGAGGGCGCCCGGAAGTTGACAACTTTGGAAGCATAGCTGACAGGCGGTGGTGACTGCGCCACAGTCCCGCACAAAACAGACGTGCCTTCGTCCGCGGCTTCATCGTCCCTGGAAACCTCGGAGCTCCGAGCGAGTGACTCTATTGGGGGAGGCTTCCGAGTCCCGAAAGGCCCATCCGGTCTGCAAATGTTTCTGCACACACGCGCTAAGTAGACGTGCCCTTGTCCGTGGCTTCGTCCCTGGAAGCCTCAGAGCTCGGACCGAGGGACCATGTATTCGTGGAGGCTACCGACAGGCCCATCCGGTCTGCAAACATTGAAGAGCACAAGCACCCGGTATTCGACGACGGTGGGCGCATCCGTCATGAACAGCACGGCGGTGGTGACTGTGCTGCACACACGAGCTAAGCTGACGTGCCCTTGTCCGTGGCTTCGTCCCTGGAAGCCTCAGAGCACGGAGCGAGGGACCCTGTATTCGTGAAGGCTACCGACAGGCCCATACGGTCTGCAAACATTGAAGAACACAAGCACCCGGTCTTCGACGACGATGGGCGCATCCGTCATGAGCAGCAAGGCGGTGGTGACTGCTGCACACACGAGCTAAGCACACGTACCAAGTTTGTCCGTGGCTTCGTATCTGGTAACCTCGGAGCTCGGAGCCAGTGACGGTCTATTCGGGGAGGCTCCCGACAGTCCCATCCGGTCTTGAAACATTGAAGAACACACGCACCAAGTCTTCGGCTACGATGAAATCACATTTGATGAGCTGAAAGGTGGCAGTGACTGTGCAGCAGCCACGCGCTGCTAAGTTTTCCCTGATTAGCTTCAAGGCGGCGGTGACTGCGTTGTAGTGGCGCGCAACTCATTTATGGTTTTTTGAATATCGTCACTGAACTTATCCGTGGGCTTTTCGTATGTGGAATTATCGATTTACAGCCGCTATCGGCTGTAAACGCACGTGAATATAGACGACGACGAAATTTGGCGCGGTGAGCGAGACTGCGTGTTCGGCAGCGAGATGACGCCAGAGCCGAGAAGTCTGTTTCGCTCCATCGAACCAAATAGCCATATTCAGTAAACCATTGTGACTTTTTTCGTTGCGTACAGCACGTATTCGCTGCAATAACCGTTACGCTTATCGCGCGATGTGGTTCGCGTGCGATGCAAGTAACTGTAGCAGGGCCTCTGAAGCGTTAAATGTCTGGTTGTACGTGCACACATATGTATCGATGTAAAGTCGCAGCATCTTTTTATACAGGACACGAACATAACTTCGATGTTTGCACGCACCCACTGCTTGTTATGCGCACACATTCTATATACGCAAAATGCTTTTCTTTAATCTTACGCGACCTTCTACGTAAAATGATAGTAAAGGTTTTAAACGTATGAGTATTTATGCATTTACATAAACATCTACAGAGTATTTTCGAGACCGCTGAGGAATTGCTATTGCTGTATTTTTAACAGCAGAGCTGGTTAAGCTTGAGCTTAGTCTGTTGGCGTTCGCAAAAATACCAAGAAAAAAACACCGGCGCGCGCCGCCCGGCACGACCTTCACCCAGCCGCTTAGGCGGAGCCAAGCCTCGCCTAGCTATGACGTCATCGCGTGCACCGGCACCGTTCGTCCTTCGAGAACACACTGCCCAGCGTTCGTGGCGTGATGTCTCGCGTGCCGTTCTCCTCGCCAGTTCACATGCGTTCGCGCCTGAAGTGGGGAGCATATATAAACAGCTCGCGCCACAGGCGCTGTTGTGCCAGAGCGCCTGGCCCAAAGGCGTTGCACGAGGCGACGCGCCGACAGCGAGGCTGAGTCACGCCTCTCCCTTTCGTCGCTGCGGCGCGGCCGACTCCTGCATCTCGAAACGCTGCGGCGCGGCCGAATCTCTCAGCGGAGAACGACCCAAACAAGGGCATGTCGCTACGCCTGGAGGCGAGGTCACGGAGACGGCGGCGGCATCGTACTCCCTTTCCCCATTGGCGGCGCAGCTGACTCACCGCTTCGCTACCATTCGTCGGAATTCAAACTTCAGGCAGCGAGAGCCCTGATTGGAGCATTTCGAACTTCTTGGGGCCACAACGAACTCCCGGGCTATAAAAGAAGCCCGGAGGCTCTCATCGTCGGCATTCCTCGGCGGCTTCTCTCCGGCACCAGTCTCTTCGGAAGCACCGAGTGAAAGGGGTGCTGTCGCCTTTGTGCGAGTTATGTAACGTTTGCTTACCTTGTACATACTGTATATAAATGTTACTTTAAGTTTTCGTCGGCTCGAGAACTTCTTCGCTCGGCTCTGCGCCGCGTCGATAGCGGACGGAGCAAGGCAACATCGCAACAGCGGAGACAGCGTCGGGATGGCTGATTCCCAACTTCGGTGACGAGCTGGATGCGAGTCACAACCTTGGCGACCGCCCTGGGATCGTCATTTCCCAACAGTGGATGGCAGCTGCGGGATCGACCGGCAACGGCTACTACCTGGTGTGGTAAGCGCTCGACGTTTTCTCTCAGTTCACCAGACTTCTCTAGCACAGGTTATGGTAGTTTAGAGAAGGGCTGGGTGAAGCACTGTGTATAGCTTTGAGTGTTTCAAGCCTAGAGAAAGTGTTTTGAAACCAAAGCTAGTGCCGAGAGGTAAACAAAGGAGCGTAGAGAATTACTTGCGCGGGCCTTACTAGTAGCTCGATAGTACAGGAACGGCAAGGGAATTCTAAAGCAGGTAAGCAGCAAGAGGCCAGTGCAAACGATGGAGGACCTCAAAGTGAAGGAACTCATCGAAATTTGCGAAGAGCTGGGCCTTGACTTAGGCCGTGCGAAACGGAAGCATGCGATCCTTGAGATCATGCGGAAGGAGAACGTAACGGCTGAGGAAGTCAATGAGGCCAGGGCTGATATCAAAGAGCGCCGGGAGCGCGAGGAGGCCGAAGAAAAAGAGCGCCGCGAGCGCGAGGAAGCGGAAAGGCAGGAACGGAGGGAGGAAGCTGAAAGGCAGGAACGGGAAGCCAAAAGGCAGCTCGAGTTGATGAGGCTAGAGTCGGAGTTCCGTCAGGGTTCGCCGGCGCCTAGCGTGACTTGTCTAACGGTTCAGGCGAGCGGTCCGAGAAGTCAGGACCAACGGCCGCCGTTCGTTGTTGAGAGGTCAGGGCCGGAAGAAGGAGCGTGCCAGGGCAAACGCGAAGCGACCGCACTCGTATTCTTGGACAGCGAAGCGAGCCAGGAAGGCGAGAACGGCGCGAAGGCAGAGAAGCCACTTCGAAATAAAGATTTCGAAACGCGCGCACAGTCCGCGAGCAGTGGCCAGGGCATGACACTTTCGAGTTCGCAAGCGAGGAAGCTCTCGGAGAATGTTGACTCTTCCCCAGCGAGCGAGACGCGAAAGGACGCCGAGCAACGTAGCTCGAACTGCGAGCCGACCGAAAACTCTCGCGGTAGGTTAGTCGAACCGCCAGCGGCTGAGGCGGTTTGCGTGAAACCCTTCGGTGGAGAAACGGAGCCGGGCGACACGGAGAGTACGTTGTCACCGTTTTCCGATCAGCCGGTACGCGAAGACGAGCTCAAAGTCGAAGCGCTGCCGACAGGGCCGACAGAGAAATCCGGTGAGCTCGTCGCGAGTGACGTTGACAGAGCGGAAAGGCAGGAACGGAGAGCAAAGGGGTGCCTAAGCGAGATAAAGCACTTGCTGAGACGTCCGACAGAGGGCCGTACGGGTCCGCTGATCGCGTTCATGTGTCGGTCTCAGGTTCAACGATCTCGGCAGAACGCTCAGAATCAGAGGAGGCCTCAGAGACGGCTTCCAACAGGATCGCGCACAGTGCGCGAAATAGCGAGGTTTCGCGGGAAAGCGTGGACAGCGAGGCTAGCCAGACGAAGCCGCTAGAGCCCCCGGAAACAGGTGTTCCTTCGGGTGCGAGCTCTAACTCTGGCGATGTTGTGGCAAAGTCTGCGAGCGGGACACGAGAGACGCGCGAGCAACGAAGGCCGAGCGGCGAGCGGACCGAAAGGTCTGGCAGTAGCTTAGTGGAGCCGCCGTCGGCCGAAGCGGGTTGCGCTATCCCCATCGGCGGGGAAACCCAGGTGGCCGAGCGTTGCGAGGCGAACTCGATGTTGTCCCCAGTTCGCGATGACTTGCTTGAAAGCAAGGTGGGGCACTTTCACCCGCATTTCAAGCCAGTGGAGCGAAGACGCTCAGTGCGAAAGCGAAAGTTCAGAGCTTTCTGCTATGAGCGGAAACGCGATTGGGAGGCATGCGTGCCGGCCGCTATGTTGGCCTTGAAGTCAGCTCCGCGCGAGATTACGGGCGTCAGCTTTGCGAGGCTTGTATATGACCGCGGAAAGAGAACGCGCTTCGAATAACGAAACTAGCCTGTGGGGAAGAGCTAGTTTTAACGCTGCGTTCTTCGTTTCCCCGTTAGGACAGTCCTTCCCGTCATGTTCAGCTTCGGACTGAAACACGAGCAGTATTGCTTCTCGAAACATAACGCATCGGGTGTTTTGTGGCCTGTCGTAGTACGCGCTGGGTTAGGAGCAAGTAGATCACTTACGAGTCGTGCTGAGCAGGCTCAAAGAAGCAGGCCTACTAATCAAACAGTCGAAGTGTCACATAGGATACGCCGAAGTGACGTATCTAGCGCATGTGGCGGTGGTAGCGCGGCCGACGAAGACCGTCAGTCGTAAAGTAGCCGCAGTCGTAAGCTATCGCCGACCAACGACTAAGTCTGAGATAAGGACTTTTTCGGGTTTGACTGGATATGGCTAAGCGTATGTGAGAGATTACTCCACAATGGCTAGTCCGTTACTGACGCTCTTAGAACGACTGAGCCAGTTAAGGTGGAAAGGGCACAAAGTAGGAGGACGCGTTTTAAGCGCTGTAACGAGCCTGAGCGAGGAGCCAGTTCTAACGGTCCCCGACTTTTCCAAAAGTTCGTTATTCAGTTCGATCGAGCGATCGTGGCATGGAAGCTGTACTATGCCAAGAGGATGCGAACGGCCGGTAACCGCCAGTTTGTACTTAAGTCGCAAGTTCACTTGCCGGGAAGAGACTTACAGTACTCCCGGAAAGGAATGTGGCTGCATCGTGTGGGCCGTGCAGAAGTATGCGTGCTATATAGCCGGTAACGCTAACGCAGACGCCCTAAGGCGGGCGCTCTTAGTGCTACATTCGTCCTCCCCGTGTCTTTCGTTTCGTTTCTTCGTGAGCAGATTTTATCGTAGCAGGTAGATGGGAGCAAAATTATTGCCCTCATTTGCTGCCTCAGTTGATTATTTCCGTACCGCGTGATTTCCAGTAATCAACCTTAGTTATCATTTAATGTCGTGTGTTACGTTTGACACTTAGTGTGAGGTCTTCTTTTAAGAGTTTTACGTCCCGCATGGGTCTCTTGGTGTAGAGGGTCCAAATTGGGGATAGACACTTAGCTAGGAGAGTTTGTCACATTTTAGAGTCTGGTGTTCTGACAGAGGACAGAGGGTGCTTGCTTGCGCTGGGTGTTGCCTGTTGTCGGTCGGTTCTTTGCAAGCTCCAGAACGATGAGCAACCGGTGCTGAGGACAGACCGAAGGAGCCAGACGAAACTGGTCGAGACACCTGGGCAGCACGGCGAGGTACCTGTGATCCGGACCTGGCAGGCGGTACCTGTTAGGAGAGGAACTTGGTGGAGCCGCCCTTTTCCTGGGGCACTGGAGGTGTACCTGGATGAGCCTGGCGAACGAGCGCGCCCAGCATCCGAGCCACGTGGAGGCAGCTCGTCTTCACGGCGCATTGTCTGGCGGCGGGGGTGCTGTTGTGCCAGAGCGCCTGGCCCAAAGGCGTTGCACGAGGCGACGCGCCGACAGCGAGGCTGAGTCACGCCTCTCCCTTTCGTCGCTGCGGCGCGGCCGACTCCTGCATCTCGAAACGCTGCGGCGCGGCCGAATCTCTCAGCGGAGAACGACCCAAACAAGGGCATGTCGCTACGCCTGGAGGCGAGGTCACGGAGACGGCGGCGGCATCGTACTCCCTTTCCCCATTGGCGGCGCAGCTGACTCACCGCTTCGCTACCATTCGTCGGAATTCAAACTTCAGGCAGCGAGAGCCCTGATTGGAGCATTTCGAACTTCTTGGGGCCACAACGAACTCCCGGGCTATAAAAGAAGCCCGGAGGCTCTCATCGTCGGCATTCCTCGGCGGCTTCTCTCCGGCACCAGTCTCTTCGGAAGCACCGAGTGAAAGGGGTGCTGTCGCCTTTGTGCGAGTTATGTAACGTTTGCTTACCTTGTACATACTGTATATAAATGTTACTTTAAGTTTTCGTCGGCTCGAGAACTTCTTCGCTCGGCTCTGCGCCGCGTCGATAGCGGACGGAGCAAGGCAACATCGCAACAGCGGAGACAGCGTCGGGATGGCTGATTCCCAACTTCGGTGACGAGCTGGATGCGAGTCACAACCTGGCAACCGCCTTGGGATAGTCATTCCCAACAGTGGGGCCAGCGGTGGGATAGCCAGTCCCAACAGCGCCGAGTTCGCGAAGCCGGTTGCCGCCGGTTCTAGCGCGTGCTAATGCGGTCCACTTTTGGGAGAGATGTGAAAGCCTGCGGACAAAACGATTCGGGCCTGCCAGTCACGGAGAGCTTTCAGCGGCAAGTTCGAAAATCCATGTGAGGTGCAACAGCCGGGTCTCCGACGAAGGGAGAAGGGGCCGCCAGCTCTGCTGTTTCTCCAGTCTTGCACCACTAGTGCAAGCTGCGCCAATTTTTAAGTGTGATCAGAATTTTATGGTTTGGCAGTATCTCTTCTCGCGTCTGGCTAACCAAAGATGAAAACATTTTATGTCGAACTTTTAAGGCGATACTTTATATGGCTAAGCGATATGGCAATCTGGCGGTCCCGTGTACGCAGAAAACATCTCCGATGCAACCCCATGTGCATGCGTGAAAAAAAAAACAGGTTGGAGAGGAGTTAAGGGGAGAGAGATTGTCTGGATTTATAAGTGGCATAGCTACACTCTCGAGTTTACCAAGAGAAAGAGCGAGAGAGAGAATAAACGTTATGGAAGTCAAAAGATGGGCTTGTATTGAATCTCAAGAAGGCGTCCTCAGTCCAAGATGCTTTGAGTGCGGGCGACGTCGACAGCCCTTTAGGCCAGCTGAAGTTGGCGTCCAGGCCGGTGCTCTCCAAGGCGCTCTCCCAAAGCGTGACAGCACGAAGTTGCAGGTTGGGGAAAATCAGTGGTGACTGGTCACACCCGCCTACCGTGTGGCGTAGCGTTCCAGGTTGTCCGCAAAATCGGCGAACCGACACTGGTAAGAGGGAACGGCGCGTAGGAGGGAGAAATTAGCCCCATCTTCCCGAAGGGAACGCTAGATGCGGAGCATCTCGGGGTTCCGTTGTGTTTCCGTTGTGTTCGTAGAACTTCATCGAAAGAACGGAGTGAAGTGGAGTCAACCGCAGCAAGCGCTGAACTGGACGCGCGCAGCGCGCTACCCGATTTACATTCAAGGTTGAAGGAGAGGAGATGAGAGGAGGAGATGCGCAAGCGCCGAGCATGCGCCGCGAAAGCAGAAGCGAGAACGCGGGAGACACGAAAGCGAAGTGCACGCAGCTGGTACGAGAGAAGAAGTGGCGGGAGTATCGCGCAGCTATGGGAGAGAGGGAAGGAGGAGAGTTGCGCATGCGCAGTGTGAGTGCGGACGCCGACGCGGGACATGCCCAGACTATAACATGCTCCGCATCTAAAAAAACACACGGATAAAAACACCGCCCGCAAGTTACAGATTCGCTGGTTAACCGTCCTTACGGAGTGCATGGGCGCATTATTTTGTATTTATAAACGGGCTCTTTCCCACTGCATGTCCGTAAAGGAGAGTTTGCCTAACCGCCAGAAAGCCGCAGTATTCAAACAGGAAGAAAATTACCCACCTGGGATATTTAACGAAATTTACAGTCTGTCCGGTTAACTGGTTTATTAATTGAAGAGGTTGGAAGCGAATATTCCCCCGGCTACTCCATTTTACAAAATAAACGGTCATAGACCCGGTTAAACAAATCCCGTGTTCACGACAATTTTCGTGAGTTATATAGATGTTGTCCATAAAATGTCCTCCTCGGCTTGTGGTCACGGATTCACGGTGAAAAGTCTATTACGCCGCTTAATACTTTGACGCGATACCTGTCAAGGTGAAAAACGCAGTCATGGCACGAACAACCCTGTTTTGAAGACCAGCGTCAGGCCACGGACCGAGTAGAGATGACAGATACACCAAACGACGGTTACATTAAAACACCCTAGGACAATTAACATGCCCACTGAGTTGGATTGGCCCGTGACGTTTACAGCTGCCCTCAGTGGCCTAACCCGGCTGTTTCCGAAATTCGTA